>NC_134837.1:177999390-178299390 GCF_004210375.1 Tachypleus tridentatus | reverse complement strand
ACAGTCTTGTTGTTCCCAAACCAATGTCAGTATCAGGAGCTGGAGTTACAGGTAATGTCCTACATGTCATGGTTACATACTTAACATAATACATATTTCTGAGCACGCGTGGGTCTGACCTAAATTAAAGCTTTGGAAATGGTAAGCCGGGTTCGAATCCTTGTGATACTGCGAAACATTCCCCGCATTTCAAGTTGTGGGTGCGTGATAAGAGTGACAACTAATTTTTTAACGTGGACGGTGGGATGATGCGAGCTTGCTATCTTCAATTCGTTTCGAATAAAATCCAAAATTAGCGACAACAGCAGATTGCCTTACCAAGTAACACAAGTACTATTCTTTCAGAGTACTAAAGCAGGTATTCCAGGTAGCAACACTTCCCGTATGTCGCGGTTACAGACTTCATGTGGTATCTCTTTATCAGTGATAACACTAGGTGATTTCGATTTGGCCAAGCAAGGAGAGGTATTTGTTTATACTATACTAATTCCTAGCGGAATATTAAAGTATTTTAAAACTAATTCTTAGGCATGTAATATGTGACTCGTTTAATTACTTTCTCATTATTGCTGAAATTTCTATATGTCAGTAAGATAGGAGGAAATGAAAACAGCCAATGGGGATAGAAAAATCTTCTGTTGACACTGTGGGGGAGGGCGGAATTGAGAGTAAAGCCGATCCGATCTGTTGCCATGACAACACATCCATGTGACTGTGAAATGTAAACACCAGAGTACGAGTGGTTTCTTTCCCAACAATGTCTGGTAGAATATTTTTGATTAGATATCATCAACCAGGCTTCGTATGCTTAATAAACATTACATACAACATAAACAGATAGAAGTGTGATAAAATAAACAGTTTTATTGGATTTTGTTACCATAACAATAATCAAATAAATGGTGTTACTGTAGTTTGCAACCAGGACCCCGCTAGTAGAGTCTACGGATTTACAACGCTCAAATGAGGGGCTCGATTTCCCTCGGGGGGCTCAGCAGATAGCCTGATGTAGCTTTGCTTTAAGAAAACACACATATTTTGCAACCACAGTTAACCACAATAAATAATATTATTGTTTCTGACGACCACAACGTACTATAATAAAAACAATTGATTTTAGATACAAAGTCGATCTCTACGAAAAAAAAATAATTTATACGATTTATTTTAATTTTTTCATTTCACGTTTTGCAAAATAATAACATTAATTATAAACCGTGTACATTTTAACTTCGAAAAACTTTTAGTTCGAAAACTTTTTTGTTAAGTTATGTGTAACAAAAGAAATAATATTATATACTTGAGTAGGATAATCATAAAGCGTGTATATTAGACATTCACGTTATAAAGCACCGTACATTTAAACCACGGTTAAAAGCACGTATGAAATTTGGGTACACTTTACGTCTTAGTTAATTATGAAGATTTTTCCCAACGGTAAAACATATATTAAATGTTCTTACAACTACGAGGCCCGGCATGGCCAAGTGGTTAAAGTACTCTGGGGGTCACGGGTTCGAATCCCAGTCCCACCCCACCCCAAAATGTTCGCCCTTTCAGGCGTGGGGCGTTATAATGTGTCGGTCAATCCCACTATTAGTTGGTAAAAGAGTAGCCCAAAATTGGCGGTAGGTGGTGATAACTAGCTGTCTTCCCTCTAGTCTTACACTGCTAAATTAAGGACGGCTAGCGCAGATAGCCCTCGTGTAGCTTTGCGAGAAATTCAAAAAAGAAACAAACAAACAGTATAGCGGCTTGAAAGTCATCCTGAATTCAATACCAACATTCAATGTATCCAGGGGACTTCTCGCGTTATTTCATGCAATAAGATTACAAACCGGCCTTTATATTAAAAAAAATTTTGGGTGTGTGTTTTCTTATAGCAGAGCCACATCGGGGTACCTGCTGAGTCCATCCAACATGGGAACGATTAAAAAGAAAGAACAAGTTCTGATTGTATTGTGTTTAACAGCTTATTGATTTAATAAATGACAAAATGTCGTGACTGAAAATGGAAACTTCGTCTTATTTCCGATTATTAGTTTAACAGTATAATACTCTTTTTATACAAGCGATCTTATTCTGTTCATCGATAACATGAATCTCATTTACACATTTACAGAGATAATTTTTTCTTGTTCATTGTTGTGTGCTATAATTCTTTTTATTTACACAAGATTAACAAGAATCGTTAATTTAGAAAGAGGAAATAGAGATTGTCGAAAAGTTTGGTTTGTTTTGAATTTCACGCAAAGCTACACGAGGGCTATCTGTGCTAGCCGTTCATAATTTAGCAGTGTAAGACTAGAAGGAAGGCAGCTAGTCATCACCACCAACCGCCAACTCTTTTACCAACGAATAGTGGGATTACCCGTCATATTATAACGCCCCACGGCTGAAAGGGTGAGCATGTTTGGTGTGATGGGGACTCGAACCCGCAACCCTCGGTTTACGAGTTGAGTGCCTTAAGCACCTGGCCATGCCGAGCATATTTCTTAAGTTTTCTTATGTCCATTTATGAAGAATTAAAAGTGTTAAAGGTGAATTATACAGAAAAAAGAAAACTTTACAGTCAAAAGAACTACTCATACTAATTAATTTTGCAGGTACACATTTTTTATAAAAATATGTGCTAATAAATGAAACATAGAACTTGGTGCAGAAATAGCCCTTTCCGAGCGGCAATCCGAACGTTTTAGTTTTTATGTTTGGCGCTACGAAAAGTACTGTGACGTAACAATTGCCAAGCAAACCGTCAACGCCAGCGCGTTAAATGTAAATAAACATGGCCAGTGCATACGGAGATACAGATGCGGAGTCTGTTTTGACTTTGTGTTCTGAACAATGTTGAGTAGCGCCATATCAATTCGAACCTACTCTGAACGAACCTAGAACAGTTACTTTTAACACTAGACAAGTTCTAGTGATGAGGACAGTTCCACGAGCGAGAGTAGCGGAACTGTGACTGATACTGATAGCGCCCAGGCCGGTTGTGAGTCGGTCACACCTCCGGTGGAAGAATGGTAAGCCTAAGTCATGACAACAAATATGGTCTGTATTATTTCACGTGCAGTTTTAAGCATCTCGAAACCTGTCTGATGTTTATAAATTATTGGTATCACAGACTGGGTTTTATTTGTTTATACTTTGCCGACTATGGTAACTAATACTCCACCCTTCCACAATCATTGTACCGGGTATTTATGACTCGTAACAAATTAATTTCAATTATACGTCATAATTATGTCTATAAAATCAAACTAGGTATAGCAGTCTGAATAGTTAATTTAACATTTATCATAAAGTATAACTTATATGACATATTCCGTACGTTTGTGCAAGGTGTAGGTGTGGTTTATGCGAGCAGATGCCAACCAGGAGAGAGTGCGTTTGTTGTCGCTCATACGACAAGGTGTCAAACCAATTAAAAGATGAAGAGTGCATTACCAAGACTCAAGACCTTGATGGAAATTGCCTGAATATCGATGTCTTGGAAGCATCATACTATGAATCTGTTGACTTGAATGATGATGAGCCAAGTCACGAGTGTGTATTTTTTCAAAATGCAGTCAAACCTAAAATAGTATATTTGAGTTTAACCTACAATTAAAGATACTGTTTATCCAAAACTATGATTCTACTTGAAACCCACGGAATCCAAAACAGTGGGATCCGACATAAAACATGAGCGTTCAAAGTGATCTTGGCAAAGCTTTGCATGGTGTGAAGGAGTCCAGTTCTTCCTATTGACCATCCGCACCCACTGTCGCCACCTTGCCGGTTCCTTCTCCTTGCACGGAAACGAAAAGAAGCTTTTGCCCGATGCCGAACCGTTTTTATAACCATAAGCAAAACAGTAAACCATAAAACAAACATAAAGTAGCAATATCAAGACAAAAAAATTAGTCTCACAAAGTATGTAATCCGAAAAACGCACCGATAGATTTACATAAAACACCAGCACTGAAAGGAACAAAATGGTCGGCGCGCAACGAAGCGTGTTTGGCAACTATTACGTCATGCATGTAAAACGTCCCGGAAACAGCCGAACGACCGAGAGGAACTTGAGTTCGAGGACCCGCATATTTTGTTTCAATTTTTACTCAAAAAACTAAAGTGTTTAAAAATATGGCAACCACACAGGAATTATACCTAACCAAAGTACAGTTTCTAAAGCAATTATTAAATTTGTCGAAAATTCACCTTCAAGCTACTACGCACGTGCTTGTGGGTTCGGTTGAATGTTACATGTCTTCTAACAGTTTACTGCTGCATTGAACTTACTTAAAATAATAAAAAAATGTACAACAAAGAACAAGCATATGTATTGGTATACAACTACAACAAACAAAATGAAAAGTTTCTCTCAAAGGGCCATCTTGAAGGTAAAGATTGTATCATGGCAGATATAATAACAGGCTTTCATCAGTGTTGCAGTGTAATGTAACAAAAGACGAACAGCAACAAAACAATCACATCAGAACGAAATGATATTTCTTCTAAGATAATGCAACATAGATTAGTGCAATATAAGTAGATAAGTAACGTGTTTAGGTTGTTAGGTCTACATGACACATATGTATGTTCTTCAACAGCCTGCAATGCACAAGTGTTTGCTAGAATAATTGTTTGTTTTGTTTTGTTTTTAATTTCGCGCAAAGCTACACGAGGGATATCTGCGTTAGCTGTCCCTAGTCATCACCACCCACCGCCAACTCTTGGGTTACTCTTTTACCATCACATTATAACGCCCCCATGGCCGAAAGGGCGAGCATGTTTGATGTGATGGGGATTCGAACCCGTGACCCTCGGATTGCGAGTCGAGTGCCTTAACCACTTGGTCATGCTAGAATAAAGCAACACAAGCAATGCATACAAAATATACGATAGCCTCACACTTATTGTAAGTCGCCAATTATCAACAACATTAACAGCCACTACCTTAACACCAACTATTTAAAAATATCAATAGCCATATGAAATAATGCTATACGCGCTGATAATAAATACTAAATACGCAATAATCATTTCAGCTAAGCATAAAAAACAGTAAGAAAATTACTACCCCCTTCTGAGTAGGAAAATCTGCTATGGCAATCGTCCATTGTTAAAAACGTGCTGAAATATAGTCGCGGAAATCCACGTAGAGATAGCAAACTCGAGTAACGATGAACAATAGCGAAATCGGGAGTCTTTTAGTAGAAGTTTCCATTTAATGCCGTAGAAGATGCACGAGTTGTAGTTTCTAACTCACACGCACTCCGGGAAAACACCCGAGGTCGAATTAAATTTAAAGCTACTTTTCAGTTTTTGCAAAATTTCTCTTCAATCACACACTACATTAAAATCACCTGCAATAATTTTATAGTGAAGTCATAATATAGATTTGTATCTTGAGCAAATTTTCAGCAGTAAACCTCCAGCTTTATTGCTTTTTTGTGATCTTTATTTGCAGATTTTAAATTCTGAATTTTTATTTATCTTGTATGTTGGCTTTTATAATGCATAGCGATGGGCAACTCTAAGCTTAGAGTAAGATAACATCCCCACTAAGTACGTATAAACTTTTACTAGTAGAAAAGCAGCCTTTTCAAATAAAACAAATACGTCTGAATATCGCTTTAAATAAAGTTTTGTGTCTTTTAAAGTAATTATTTACTGGGCCAGGTGGCTTCGTGCTTGAGCTTTCGTGTAAACACACGTTGAACACGCGTCGAGTACAAAAGCAGCCACTCTGAACAACATCGCATCTATCATGTATTTATAACCACATAAATCAACTTTCAGTGAAAAACAATAAATTTTTAAATAGGGCATGGACATTCGCAGTACTTCGTATAGTATATCTGTCTAAGTTTTGATGCAAAATGCCCAGATAGTTTTATAGGCTTGTGAAGCAAAAACATTAACAAGAATATCAACAAGTTGGCAAATTTTGATTTTGACTACAATCGTGAAATCGCTTATTCGGTTTCTCGTCAATGTTTGGGTGGTCTTAATTATTCATAAAGAAGGTTTAGAGAGTTTTTCAAGAATAAGACTCCTTTTTAAAATGGTTTTTGCCCGAGTGTCATAGTAGTATTTTGAGTAACTTTCTGTGCGATCCCTATTATGAACCACTATCGTAGCTCATGATAATTTCGTGTTAATATGATGTAAGTTTTTCTTTGTACATTTCTAAGTTTACAAATCTTCTTCTTGTTAGCTTCTTGTTCGTTAGAGTTTTTTTTTTGTTACGATTTGATTTTGTCATTCCCAGATCCTTCAATTTAAATAACTTCGCGTTTCTTTAGTGGTTATTTTTAATTTGTCATCTTTATAAATTACATGATAAGAACTAAAGCAGTTTCAAATGTGTTTCGATTTTTCATTGTAACCCTGTTACTGAATATTTACCTAAAGCACAGGTTCCCAACCTTTTGGCACTCGCGACCCCTTACCTAAAAGTTTGAAACCCATGTGACCCCCTACTTAGGGCTTACTATCAGCAGCTTAATTTTTCTTTTATTTTTTGTGAAGGAGAGGGAAAGAAACATCTAAAAAATATTTTAAAATTCTGTAATTATTTATTAGCAAATTAAATCACATTGGTCCAACCTGAATTCACAAAAAGAACATATATTTCTTAAAATAATATTAACATAGGTTTGAACAGCTATCCAACCAAGCTAGTGAGATGCCTGATGTTGCATTTCAGCAGCAAGCTTTGAAATTCGTGGCCGAGCGTTTGTTAGAGCAAGTCTCATGTCATCTCCAACATCCAATCTGTTCCTATTCTTTGTTTTTATATTGACAAGAGTGGAAAATCCTGCCTCACACAAGTAGGTAGAAGCAAATGGAACAAGGACACGTAAAGCTATCATGCTGACTTTGGAGTATGACTGATACATAGCGCACCAGAACTGAGTCACGGATTTCACCTTGAAGAGATCACGAGCTGAAGAGTCGTTCCTTAGATCCAGAAATTCATCTTGGATATCATCTGGGATGCTGGATACATCAAGTTCAGTACAAAATGGGTTCCTTACCAGGGCCTCCTGTTCCTGTGATAGCTCAGGGAAGTAACGCTCGACTTCCTTTTCTAGAGACTGAAGATGTTCGGTAATCTCATCCTTGAGGAACTGATCCAGTTGGATCTGAGACTCATCCGTCACTCCACAAAGTTTTTCAAACATAGCAATGTTTCCAAGATTGGTTTTCCGACGCCAGTTCTGCAGTTTGGAAACAAAGGCCCGAAGACTATCTTGAAAAAGGAGAACATGTGTTTCCCTTCCTTGAAGCTTCAAATTGAGCTTGTTCAGCTGGTCAAAAAATGTCGGCTAGGTACGCAACCCTTTTATTCCATGCTTCATCTTCGAAGTGAACAACAAGATCTTTCCTTTCTTGAGTCTCCAGGAATAGCTTTATTTCATCTTTAATTTCAAAGACATGATTAATAACGTTTCCTTTCGACAACCAACGTACTGCTGTGTAGAAGAGAAGGACTTCGTGGTCAGCATTCATGTCTTTGCATAGTTCGTTGAATAGGCGAGTGTTGAGTGCTTGAGTCTTCACATAATTTACAATTTTGATTACAGATTCAAGCACTTCCTGCAGAGAAGCAGGGAGAATCTTACTGGCGAGAGCATATCGGTGAATCATGCAGTGGATGCCCTTTGCTTGAGGTGCTAGCTTCTTCACTCTCGACTGGAATACTGATTTCGATCCAAGCATAGCCGGTGCTCCATCCGTACAAACCCCACACACATTTTCCCATTGAAGATCTTCGTCTTGAAAGAAAGTTGAAACTTTTTCCATGACATCATCAGCTTTTGTTGTGGTTTCAAGTGCACTGCAGAATAAGAATTCGTCTTTGATGTCACCTGAATTAATGTATCTCACGAAGATAAGCAACTGAGAACATGAACTTACATCTGATGACTCGTCGATCTGAAAGGAGAACAAAGGGGAACCCTTGATTTCAATCAAAACCTGTTCCTTCACATCCATAGACATTTTAGAAATGCGCCTCTGTATAGTATTATTTGACAGGGATACTTGCTGCATCTTCTTTGCACTGGCTTCTCCAAGAATAAGATTTACTGCTTTCATCATGCAGGGTTTAAGAAGTGTTTCTCAAATCGTGTGAGGCTTTTTTTGTTTAGCAATTTCGAATGCAATCTCATATGAAACTTCCACTACGGCTGCACTCTGCTGCTGAAACGACCCACTTCTATCGATTCTTTGGCTTTTAAGACACCGTTCATGCCGTTTGAAGAAATCCAAACCCTTCTTTGCGTGTTCTGGATGTTTCGTCTCGAGATGACGCTTGAGTTTTGATGGTTTCATTGACTCTGCACTCAGGACAGCATGGCACAAAACACACTGTGGTTTCTCGATGCCGTCGTTGGCGAGCACAGTGGTGAAGCCAATGTTGAGGTAGCATTTTGAGTATCTGCGCCGTTTAGCCATGGACACAACTCACCTCTACTGCTTACTTATCTCCTTGTTAAAATAAAATAAAAATGTTGAATAATGAACGCTTTGGCAACTGTATATCTTACACTGACTACTTGTGGAGGGTGCAGGTAGAGTAATGATGGGAGCGTGGCCAGTCGCGCGATTCGTCATCCACCAATCAGCAACGGACATGTGACTCACGTATCGACAGCGAGCACACACACACTTAATCACAACTAAACAGACACACAAACATACGTACATGCGCGTGCACTCACATACTCGCTACTCACTAGTACACACATACATACAGTTGCAGACACATACACAGGCACATTCACTCACAAGCACGCATACGTACACCCATAATATCACCTAATGACATTGAACTAACGTAACACACGTTTTGCTTTGCACCGAAACAAAAAATGTAAGAGCATGAAAATGTAATTGATGAAATAAAATTAATGTTATCCCAATCTACTTCTAACATGGCTACGCGACTCCCCTGCCAAGGCTTCGCGACCCCTTGGGGGGTCGCGACCCACCGGTTGGGAACCCCTGAACTAAAGCAATATGCATTAAATACATATTCTCTGGTCAAAAAGCTATTTCGTGTAATTTTATAAGCCTACATAACTGCGTTACTGAATAAAGCCCCCCCCCCCCCCAGTGGCACAGCGTGCGGACTTATACTGCTAGAAACCGGGTTTCCATACTCGTGATGAGTAGAACACGGGCATCCATTTTTGTGGCTTATCAAATTGGTTTGTATACTTTTGTCTTAAAACGCTAAAATCCGGGATTCGTATTTCCTACGGTGGACAGAGACTAAATGTCTCTGGTGGTTACAGTTTGATTATGATATTTTGTAGGAGTCGTGTTTCCCAAATTAAGAGATGGAAGAACAAGAAAATAATCCATTTGCAAAATGGTTTTGTCAAACATATCGATTGATATCCACGCAGTGAAAAAAGACGCGTTGGGACATGATGGTGTAAAACAATGACTGAAATAGTCTTGCCGAAAACAAGTACTTCACCTTCCATTTATAAGTTTGTTTGTTTTTGAATTTCGCACGAAGCTACAAGAGGGCTATCTGGGCTAGCCGTCCCTAATTTAGCAAAGACTAGAGGGAAGGCAGCTAGTCATCACCACCCACCGCCAGTTCTTGGGCTACTCTTTTACCAACGAATAAGAGAATTGACAGTAACATTATAACGCCCCCACGGCTGAAAAGGCGAGCATGTTTGGTGCGACAGGAATTCGACCCTGCGACCCTCAAATTACGACTCGAGTGCCTTAACCATTTGGCCATGCCGAGCCCCATTTACGAGTAACAATGCTTCAAGCATTACCATGACTACAACTAAACTATGTTTTAAACGTTCGATGTTTTCTCTCGCCCCCCACACACATACATTCGAAGTACAAATAATGTATATATTCAGAGGGTTCAGTATGTAATATCAAAACAGTTTTCTACGTACATGGCTGAAATGTGGCTGACTGAATCAGTTTTATACGTACACAGTCGTCGTCTAGTCGACCTTCCGGACACATTACGAATTTGTTTAGTCTGCATACTGCCAGTACTTTATGGTTATGTATGTAACTGTGTGTGAAGATTTGAGCGGTTTTGGACATTGCGGTTGAACTCGAAATCTCATCAAGGCTCGTTTAACGCGAAGCGTTTTTGACACAGTTATGTATGCTTTCACAATATAAATTCACATGCACTCTCGTTTTATACATTAAAATTGATAAAATGTAAATCTGACCTAGAAATTTCCAGGGCATAGCGGATGCATACAAATCATATATGACAGAAACGATGCGTATTAATTCTTGATGACGAGAAACCCACTTGAAATAAAAATGCATCTCAGAGCGGCTGGTCTGGGTATTATCACTTGTATTGGTAAGCAGAGAACAACGTTTCTACCTTTCTTAACTTGAAGATGACCTAGGAAGGTCAAAACGTTGTTCTCTGCTTACTAATAAAAGTGATAATACCCATACCAGCCGTTCTGAGATACAATGCGTATTAATGAACACTATATTAATTGAAAACATTGTTGTGACTCTAGATACAGGTTTATTAAATCTCACTTGATGTTGAACCGAAATTAGTAACTTTGCAAATTTGAATTAATAAATATACGATTAGAAAGTTTCATAAATATACCAAACATCTTCGTATTAAAAAAAAATATTCCAATGAAAACGCCTCAGCGGTAGGTTTTCCATGTACATCGATGATTTTAAATAAATAAAACTTCTCTTTTATTACCTTTATGATATACTGGATGACACTTTTATTACCTTTATGACATACTGAGTTGAATCTTTTATTACCTTTATGATATACTGTATGACACTTTACATGGTAATGGAACTAATTACAGGATGAACGCCTAATACATACATAGAATAATAGTCCAAGTTCTGAATACTTCACATTGGGTTATTAAAATATACTTCTGTCCACAAACGTAACATACAAAGTTAACGAGCACAGTGCTTAACAAATTATAAAATTCGTGTACCGACTAACGAATATTTCGTCAAAGGGAAGTGTCCACTTTGTGACCCAAATTTTGACATCCAGTAAACAAATATTTACACCATACACTTAGTTTCTCTCACCTTCGATTAAGACTTGAGATTAACTTGAAAAAAAAGGAAAGTATTTTATAGCAGTTATATGGATGTTGTTTTTCTTAGTTCACTTTTTAATCCTGAAAGTGAACCCATTTTACTTCCAAAAATAGACTTAGATTTCTATTAATATCAATACAATTACCCTAGAGTTAGTTAAAACTAGGTCTTTTCACTTATAAATATTATCTTAAATCCACTACACTTCTTTGTTAACTTACCTAAATGTTGTAGTTGTTCGTGGTTCTCTGATGTTAAAAAGCTTTCTTCAAGCTGATCAGTTAGACGTTTTGGATCGTTGTGATTTTTATTCAACACCAAGTAAGTCATGAACGGAAACTGGCCTGGTATAAAACCAAAATAATTAGTTGAATATTCACATATAGAAATATATCATATATCAGCCTAAAGTCATGACATAAAACAAAGAGTTGCGTAATTCAAAAATGACACACGACACCTAGAGGCATGAAACGAAATTAAAAAATTGCAACAGAGAGATTTAAATTAGAAAATCGAAAGTCCACAAAATATTCATCAACTGTTATTTAATGACTGCGGCAGAATTCGTCCACATTTTCTAAGATAAATTTTATTAAACGCGTACAATTTACTCAGAAAACAAAGGTTAATAAACAACTGGTACTACAGACTCTCGCAGTATACCATCTCTAAATACTTAATCATATACACCGTATATAACCGTAAACATTTATGATTTGTTTGCTTGTTTTTAAATAAAAAAACACTTTGAGTTAATTGTTGTGTTCACAGCAGTGAATCGAACCATAGATCTTAGCGTTGTAGGTCCTTAGACCTATCGCTGCCCCACCGGGAAACAAATAGGTATGGACACGTGTTAAACAAAACCACTATTATAATAATTATTATAATTGATTTATTCATTACTCAGATTTCAATTGTGTTGTATGATATTCATATTGACCGTAAAGAGGGCGGACCTTTAATCAATCTATCTTTCATCTTCACTAAAGTTTTATATCACATATTTTAATACACTTTACTAATACAAACTGCAATATTTCGAAGTTTTTGTTGCTTTCATATTTTATCAATATTCTTCTTGCTCGATTATAAATCAAAATATACCCGAACAAACTGTATTATTATAAGAATATATAATGTATTTTCCCACAACGTATACTATTTATTACGTTCCCTATACAATCTCCTTAAGCATTTGATATTCAGAATATAATCTAATATTGACTTTACAATATTACTCTCGATACATCTTTGCACCTTAACTATAAAAACCAATAAGATGAATTTAATTTATTGTTTGTTTATTGTTAAGCACAAAGCTACACATTGGGCTTCTGTGCCGTGTCCACCACGAGTATCGAAACCTAATTTTTCTTAAAGTTGTAAGCCGTTGGAGCCACTGTGGGCAATTATCAACTGGAGCATAGTACATATAGTTATAAATAAATAAAAGGGCCGGAAACTGCAAAGAACCTACAAGTTGGTTCGTGGTTCTAATAAAGGCGTAAAACCGGAACGTTGAAGAAATAAAAAACATTGAAAGGCTCTCTGGAGTTCACAGTTGTGTTATTTACTTGTAATTAAGATGAATTTATGTGACTGAGATTCAAAGATCCTTAAACATGTAGATAATTTTTAAGATTCAAACTATTTAATAGTTTTTAAATGCTAGGTAATCTTGTTTACTTGTTTTTAAATTCCTTTTCTCTCACGAATTGTATCCATGAAAAACTGTATTCTATTTAATACGAATTTATGTATGTGTATAATTTATGTATGTATATAATTTATGTGTGTATATAATTTTCATGGTAAATTATTTAAGATACTTAGATATTCTTTTATATTATTAGTGACATCTGGAAGTTTTAAAATACAACAATATTAGTTTCATTAAATTATTCTTTCCTAAAATTTCAGTTGTATGGTGTGATATGAGAAATACCCAGGTACCTCTGGTAGTTCTAACAGAAAATTCTTAAAAATAGGTTTTGTATTTGTTTATATATTTTTAAACAGGTATATTGCCATTTAGTAAAGCGTATAGCCTCGTTCTAACAGTGTGGTTTCTTTAAGAGACTTTCACATATTCACGATTTTAATGTTTCTGTACAAAGCAAAATAACCAGAGATATGTAAGAAGTTATTTCTTTAAACGTTGCCCATGAACGTGGTTTGATCAAAACAGCTAAATGGCATTTATGAAGATCAAAGTTTTGCAGGTAAACAAAATAGTTGAAAAAAGTATTTAAAAATATACGAACAAATATTTAAAAAACATGCATTATTGAATGCTACTTCGTTCTCTAAACCCCCCCTTCCACCACCATCAGTACAAGACATAAGGATAATAACTGTTAGGAACACCTACTGTGTCGTTCCACATTAATCAAGAGCATTCCTTCGGTTGCGGTTTGTGACTTTCGAACCAAACGGAATTTCTTCTTCTGCATCTCGAGCTGAGTAGATATCCAATCTCGAGAGGGAGTGTCGAACTTCGAAGCACGTGAGAAATGAACACGAGAGGTAAAAGCCGCGTTCTCTCCAAAGTCTATAATTATGCAGATTTTGGGGTCTTGCACTTCAATCATGCTTAAAGCTTGAGAGGGCATGCTACCGATCTGGCATCCCTAAACGGTGAACATAAAGAAACATTAATTTCACTTCATCAAAATGTTCTGCTTAGGAAATAAAGAAACAACAACTATTTTGAAGCAAGTATCTCGTGAGCTAGTAGAATCCTTAATACCTTCAACTAAATAAAATAAATCTCTTCTAACTGTAAACTGCAAATCCAAATCTGGTGAAATCTAACGATTTCACATTACGTGATGCTACTGTGGTTGAACGTATTAGTAACACAGTTGTTAGCAGAGCATTATACTACTGCCAAAAGATTGTAGTGCAAAGAAACGATTTTAAACATTCCTTTTCAAGTTTGTTTGATGTTAAAATGCTTTTTTATGTTAAATCATACTTTTATGTGATTTTCGATACAAGAAAAATTATTACAATTAAACTTTCTTAGAAAAATATTTAAATGTAACTATGTAAAGTAAAGTGATTGGAAATTTCATAGATTGATAGAGCATGATTCGTATTTATGGCAAAGCTACTATGACTATTCGCTTCTGTCCCTATTTTGAAACTATTGACCAGCATCCAACAAACATCACTTTAATCCTACTAAATTATTGACTGACACTCTTATAACGCACCCATAGTTTTAAGTGGAAGGGAGAAGTGTTTTGTAGCACCACACAGATTTAAACTCTCTTCATCAACTCCGAAATTCAGAGCTCCACCATAAAGCATTCTGTACAGGTCAGTTAAGAAGTAGTTATAAACCAGAAACGATCATCAAAATATTGCATTTCAGTGGCAAAGATCTTTATGACATGTTGCAACGTTTCTACTTCTAGTTCAAACATATGAAAACAAAACAAGAAAAATGATTATGAAGATCCTCTAAATGTAAATTATATTCCGATGACTGTGAAGATAAATAGCAAGAAATATGTCAAGAAATTAGCCCCATATTAAAAGCACACTTCTTAAGTATACCATGCCATGAACAAATTCTTTTAGAAAAAGAACATAATCTGGTGATTAGAGCGATATAAACACAATCTGCTAGTTGCAGGTTCCAATCTCAGTAACCGAAAATTCTCGCCCTTTCAGCTCTGAAGGCATTATAATGTAACGATGAATCACAGCATTCGCTGGTAAAATAGTACCCTAAGAGTTTGTTGCATACGAATAGTGTTAACTAGTTGCCTTCCTACTAGTCTTCCACTGTTAAACTATGGACAGCTACCCCGAGGAGATGAGCCCCACCAGATAAAACCTCTGGGACAATTATCGATGATGCACGGCATTAATATGGTGTAAGTATAAATGTGTAATAAATATTCAAGTTTTACAAGTGTTACTGACTCCACTCCAATGTAATAGAAATATATAACACTTACTTTTCACTCACTCTACTGACACTACTCCATTGTGATAAAAATATGTAATATTTAATTTTCACACACTACTCCGGTGTGATAAAAATCTGTAATATTTAATTTTCACCCACTACTTCATTGTAATAAAAATCTGTAATATTTAATTTTCACACACTACTCCAGTGTGATAATGATCTATAATATTTAATTTCCACACACTACTCCATTGTCATAAAAACCTGTAATATTTAATTTTCACACACTACTCCAGTGTGATAAAAATATGTAATATTTAATTTTCACACACTACTCCAGTGTGATAAAAATATGTAATATTTAATTTTCACACACTACTCCATTGTGATAAAAAATCTGTAATATTTAATTTTCACACACTACTCCAGTGTGATAATGATCTGTAATATTTAATTTCCACACACTACTCCATTGTCATAAAAATCTGTAATATTTAATTTTCACACACTACTCCAGTGTGATAATGATCTGTAATATTTAATTTCCACACACTACTCCATTGTCATAAAAATCTGTAATATTTAATTTTCACACACTACTCCAGTGTGATAATGATCTATAATATTTAATTTCCACACACTACTCCATTGTCATAAAAACCTGTAATATTTAATTTTTACACACTACTCCATTGTGATAAAAACCTGTAATATTTAATTTTCACACACTACTCCAGTGTGATAAAAATATGTAATATTTAATTTTCACACACTACTCCATTGTGATAAAAAATCTGTAATATTTAATTTTCACACACTACTCCAGTGTGATAATGATCTGTAATATTTAATTTCCACACACTACTCCATTGTCATAAAAACCTGTAATATTTAATTTTCACACACTACTCCAGTGTGATAAAGGTCTGTAATATTTAATTTTCACACACTTCTCCATTGTGATAAAAATCGGTAATATTTAATTTTCACACATTACTCCATTGTGATAAAAATATGTAGTATTTAATTTTCACACACTACTCTAGTGTAATAAAAATCTGTAATATTTAATTTTCACACACTACACCAGTGTGATAAAAATGTAATATTTAATTTTTACACACTACTCCATTGTGATAAAAATATGTAATATTTAAATTTCACACACTACACTACTCCAGTGTGATAAAGATCTCTAATATTCAGTTTTCACACACTACTCCATTGTGATAAAAATCTGTAATACTTAATTTTCATGCAATTCTGAAATGTGATAGAAATGTATAATATTTGATTTTTACACCCTCTACTGACACAACTCCAATGTGATAGAAATCTGTAATATTTGATTTTCACACATTGCTGCAGTGTGACATTCATATACGTTATTGACATTATTACTTAAGATTTTGGTCCTCAAAAGATTCAGAAAAAAAGAAAACTGAAATCCTTCTATCATGATTCACAGTTGTTTTTAGAAAGAAATAGAAGAACGTTAGTACATAAATCATACAAATTTTGTTTTACTTTATTAAAATATAAAATTCGTTTCTACAAACTACTGTCATTCTTTTCGACCACTTTGTACAAGACAAACATTTGTAAAACTACATCAAGAGTGCTGTCTTAGGTAAACAATCGATTGGAAATTTGAGACAAAACCTAGATCTTAATCGGTTTAATTTACTGTAATATTCCAGAAGTTAACAAAGTTTTGTTTCTTGGCGAAACCTGAATTAGGCCACATCGCGTCTGGGGCCTACAAAAATGTCGTGTTAAGCAAATAGCAGTCTATCAGTCTCGACTTCTTTTACTTATTGAATATTTCCTTTTGAAACTTCGAGTATATGCATTCTTTATTGTAAGTGGCTTTAGGAAACTACTTTTTCGCTTTCGACTGCATAACCATAATTATTTTATCATATGTTTAAACATAATCTGTTTTAGGGTGTTTAAAAAATAACGTGCATTAATTGTGGCTTCTAAAATATTAACGCGTGACGTTACCTATTTATTTATTGAAATTAAATATGGCTAAATATGGTTTCTAAACTTTTAACGTGTGACATGAGCTGTTTGTTTATTCAAATTAAATATGGCTTCTGAAACGTTAGCTTGTGATGTTAGCTATTTGTTTATTAAAATGGAAAGGCTCGGGACGTAATCTGAAGGTCGCGGGTTCAAATCCCCGTCACACCAAACAATCTCGCCCTTTCAGCCGTGGGGGCGTTATAATGTGCGATCAA
The DNA here is from genome assembly GCF_004210375.1 of Tachypleus tridentatus. NCBI lineage: Eukaryota > Metazoa > Arthropoda > Merostomata > Xiphosura > Limulidae > Tachypleus > Tachypleus tridentatus. Next base: position 178,282,113 of record NC_134837.1, on the reverse strand, counting down.
TTCCACTATTCGTTGATAAAAGAGTAGCCCGAGAGTTGGCAATAGATCGTGATTACTCACTGCCTTCTCTCTGGTTTTACACTCCTAAATTAGAAACGACTAGCGCAGATAGCCCTCGTAGATTTTGCTTGAAACTTAAAACAAGCCAATAGATACTTAAAATTAAATACAGCTTCTAAAATGTCAACATATGACGTCAGCTGTTTGTTTATTGAAGACGTTTGCAGAGAATAAAATCACTTAACGGTTAAGCAAAGAGAGTATACAGACAAATGGCACATTTATGTAAAAGTGCATGTTATATATTTAGATCATTTGTTTATTCAATTATCTTAAATATTATATCTAAATTTTCATTTTTAAAGTTATTTTTTCCGTTGCTAGCGGACCCGGCATGGCCAGGTGTTTAAGGTACTCCACTCGTAATCCGAGGGTGGCGGGTTCGAATCCCCGTCACAACGAATATCCTCGCCTTTTCAACCGTGGGGGCGTTATACTGTGACCGTCAATACCACTATTCGTTAGTAAAAGAGTAGCGGTGGATGGTAATGACTAGCTGCCTTCCCTTTAGTCTTACACTGCTAAATTAGGGACGGCTAGCGCAGATAACCCTCGTGTAATTTTGCGCAAAATTAAAAAAAAAAACAAAACAATCACTTGCTAATGAATATTTTTTTAATTACTAAATTCAATGTTAACTCCTAGTTTTTCCTAAAATACTTCCACAGCGTCAAATCTTCAGGCTTCGACGCTAAATATCAAGTTTCAATAGCTAAGGTGGGCACAGTCCAGATAATCCATTATGTAGCTTCGCACTTAACAACAACCAAAACAATTCTAAATAGCTTAAAATGTTTTTAATTATGCTTGTTTCAATGTATGTACATTTAAAATTGTTTCTTAAATAACGTTTCTCTTAAAGATGTTTCTCGCTCCCCAGTGGCTCAGCGGTATGTCTACGGACTTACAACGCTAAAAACCGGGTTTCGATACCCGTGGTGGGCAGAGCACAAATAGCCCCTTGTGTAGCTTTGTGCTTAATTCAAAACAACAACAACAAAAGCTGTTTCTCACTGTTAATAATGTGTCCAGAGCGGAGAATTGAGCCCGGGAATTTAGTGTTGTAAGCCCGTAAACTTATCGCTGTTCAATAGGGGAACTTTGCTTTTAAACGGTCGTTGTTTAAAAAGGAACATGTTAGAAAATGTATTATAAATTGAAATTATTTCATTCTCAAGAAGCACGAATGGTAGCTGAAAAGAACTCCGTTAAAATTAAACATAAATATTATTAAGCTAAAGACCAGTTTGAACCATTTATATTAGTTTGGATTCACGATTCTTGTTTGTGTGATCATTTTCTTTCGTACTTCAAGCTCTTGGCATAAAAAAGTTCATCATATCAAATCACACTTCTGTAGTTTTATCTTGTATGTTAATTTAGCCTCATCGGTGTTTCATTTTCTGTTTTGTAAAATTAATGCTTCCTTTTGTTTAGGTTTTTACATTTCTACTTTGTTCTTCAGAAAGTTATTGTTTTGGTTTCCTTTCTTGCTTACCCCTGGTGGCTCACTGGTAAAACTGAAGACTTATAATTCTAAAAATCGTGTCTTGATATTTGCTGTGAGCTCAGAGAGCTCATTATGTAACTCTGTGCCTAACAACAAACAAAAATCTTTCATGCAGTAAATTCCGTTTCCACATATAGATAACAATTCATTGTTATTTCATGAAGACAAAACGATGAAATGGCAGCGTTGCATCATAATAAAATGCACTACAAAGTGGTGGTAGTACCAATTATACTGTTTAATAAGTAATTAAAATAATTATGTAAATGTAAAATAATGTAGGGATGGCAATGCCCTAAATAATGCAAACAAGAATAAAGGGATGGAACAGTTAGACAAAAATTATCAGTACACGACTTTCAGTATTAAAATTTAACGCAATATTAAAAATGCACGAGGACGAAATAGTTACGGGTCGGCCAATTCGACGGATCACGTAACCAAAGTCTGTGATAATCAGGACGTTTTGACTCAATTATTTTGTGCGTAAGTCCTAGGTTCTTAGTTACACTACATTGATGCCAATCTTGACATGCAGATGATATTATAATAAACAAACTGCATACGAACAGTCGTGAATACATAACTTACAACTGTTGTAATATTAAAGTCAAGTATGCATTTTAAAGTTTAACAGTAAATTTTAATATTAAACGTTGCATAGGGATGATCTAAGTATAGCTGTATCACCCTATATTTTTGTTTGTATTCTTTTTTGTTACTGCCGTCCCTACATTGTTTTACCGTACAAAATACTTCTTGTTAATTGTCTTTAATGTCTTTTCCCCTAACCGAAAATTAGTAGATTCAATGTATCATGTATAGTGATTTTTTTTACTCCTTCACTCATGCATAATAAAGGACTTGGCTCCCTAAAGACAGTGATTGTATAGTGTACAAAGCGTGTTACAGTCATTTAATGTTTATCTGTTAGTGGCGAGTAATTCCTGTTTTATCCTGCTTTTTAAAGTTTTTAAAAGAACACCAGATTTCCATACAAAAAACTAATTTCAAGTGGTAATGATAAAATCGGTTACACTAGAATTATGATTTTTTTTAAAACACCCTCACTCCCGGAAGACGAGAGTATTGTATTTGGGCCCGTATGTACGTTTGTATGTCCATGCTGTATCTCGAAAAATAATACACCGATTTATATGAATTTGTTTTTTACAGAAGATACGGTGTCCCCCATAGAATGATCCCGCCCCCAAATTTGGTCTGGATCCAGATCCAGATTCTGAATTACTTCGAACAGATTTGTTCAGTTTGTTGATAATAACTGTATAAAAAGTGGTCAGATTGGTGATCTAATTTCAGGGGCACGTTGAAACCTAAAAGTTCAAAACTTTGAGGAAGGATGAGGGTATGTAGTCTGTCTGATTGTTCTTGTTACTACGAGTTATTACAACTAGTGCACTGCCCAGAAACACATAAAATGTGAATTTAGGGTTAAACTAACGTTAGTGATAACGTAGTTGTAGAGTTATCTGGACCAAAAAAAATGAACAGGTTGATTGGTTGATCACTTTGTGATTTGATAACTGAGCATGGTTTCTTGTCTTGATTGGTTGATCACTTTGTGGTTTGATATCTAAGCATGGTTTCTTGTCTTGATTGGTTGATCACTTTGTGGTAAAATATCTAAGCATGGTTTCTTGTCTTGATTGGTTGATCACTTTGTGGTTTGATATCTAACCATGGTTTCTTGTCTTGTTTTTTTTGGTTTATTTTAGCTTGTTGGGCAGAAAAACAAATGAAAGTGATTGGTAACCATTTGTCAAAGTAAAACTCTACGTGATAGTTGATTTTTTACCATATATATCTGTATTATGCGTATTGAGTACCTTGGTCATCCTACACACGTTGTCGTCCAACTCTATAATAAATACAAGTATCCTGTGTCATGGATATGACGTATTTCCAATTCTGCTAATATTGTATATTCAATGGTGACAGTGCCAATATATTGTATCATTAATATAATGAATTTTGAAATAATTCTGTTCTTACCCTTTGATTTCTACTGAAAAGCAGTTTTGTTTTAATGCTCCAAGTAATATTTGTTTACTAATAATTAAAATATCACTAAACATGTGTTTGGTTTTTCTTACCAAATCAAATATATATTAATTTTAGTTTGTTTCGGATTTTTTACTCATAGCTACACACCTATCTGCTCTTGCCGCCCATAATTTTTAAATGATAGAATAAAGAGAAAGAATGCAGCCTACTGTACCCATTTCTAACCCTTGGGTTACAGTAATTTAATACTGTAATTTTACCATCACGCTTGTGACGCACTTACGGTCCCAAAGTGTAGTGGGCCATTACTTTCTACAACCACAGGACTCGATACGCTTAGAAGAAAGGACGTACCTACCAATAGCAAAAGTAAGAATTAATCAATGTAGCTTGATTTGTTTTAATTATCAAATATAAACCAAATTAACTTTCTGTTTGTCTTACCTCGCTGTGTAATAATGAATAATTAAATATGTTTTTATACACTGACATAATTTTTGAATACTGAAAAACATTAAATATATAAGATTAATCATTTTTGAACAAAAAACAACCTAATAAGATATCCAGACGTTTCTGTAATGAACAAAATATGTGATGAACAGTTTGAACTTAAAACATACAGATTTATTGCGTTTTTATTTTCTTAAGTGTTTTTAGCATTTATATTGATTCTATCTAACTTACTTTGAGCGGTGAATCTTAAATTACTAACAACTCAACTACGTAGAACCTGAAGGGTTCTCCGCCTTCAAAATACAAATTACTCTTACAAGAAAGAATCATAAAACAGTTTAAGGTTATAATTTATAGTCGTGATTGAAACTGATGCCACTGTGATCCCCAGAACAGCTATAAGACTTATGTATTACTTGCATAATGGTAACATAATACCACTAATTCACTTGAGCAATTGGTATTCACACAGAAAGTTTCCGTATAATCATGTTGTGAAAACAATAGATTAAAAAGGTCTTCAACAGGACTAGCGAAATATAACTGGCCATCTAAGAATTAAATTATTAGAAATATATTGAGTACGATAAAGTTAATTTACAAATATAAGATTAAAGTATTTTGTCGAAATAGGCCAAGTATATTTTCCTCTTCCATTCTTATTAACACAACAAATCAAAGTTACATACGAGTTGTGCACTGAGTGATTAACTAATAGGTTTAAACATTTAAATACATATTAAATTGACCCTTACTTTTCCAAATGGTACGAAACGCCGCATAAAATGTGCAGGAATTATGAAGCAGTCTTGCTGTTTGGACGATTCCGTTGCTTCATTTGATCCTGTAGTAGTAGTAGAAGACGGCCTTTTCGGTTTTACGGACACATCCATCGGTCTTCGAGTTCGGTTTTGTGCTGACTTAGTCCGTCTTTGATCAAGTGTTTTTTCTTCCAAAGATGTCTCCTCGACTTGCAGTGACCAATGATTCAGGGGCTGCAAATAGTCTGCATAAGGCTGCTCAGATTTGTCTATAGAAAAACCACAATACCATTGTCCATGTACACCCTTTTCATCAGGAGATAACATGGTAGGTGTTTGACAGACGGCATCGATGTCTTCGAAGTCGAGACGGGAATGCTCTCTTCCCATTTTTCGGGTGGCTGAAGGTTCGGTGAACCGTAGTTTGACACGGTTTTCTCCGGGAGTATCTGATGACCGGTTGTTTGGGATCCACTGCCTAGCACGGTAACCTTTGACGATATTGGTCGACCGGCTGTTTGGAAGTTGGTTCGGCCTGACAGAGCGAATCGGCGTGTTCTCTTTGTTCCAAGGTTTTTCTTTGTTGCTACTTGACCGTTCAGACTCGAAGGACGAACCAGAAGTGTTAAAACTACCTTCCGACTTGCTCTGCGAAGACCTGTCCAGACGGAAATAAACATGAGTGTTGAGACGTTTATTAGGTGAAGCCATACCGTTGTTAGGGTCTGCTCAGAGAGGGTTTGCAATGTGTCATTTCTAGATTTGTGTAACTAGCAACTTGGAATACTTACAGATTCAGAAATATTAGTCATCATCAACAAGCATTCTCCTGATAATTATACCACATATAAAATCACAGAGAAGACAGTAACATTTAAACAAAGTATCAACAGCAAACTTTTCAACTGAAACAAACAGTAACTTTGAAAAATTTTAGCTTAATTTTTTTTTCTCGCATTTCATTATTTTAGGCTGTGCGATGTCTATACCGTGAGCCACTCATCACCATCTGATGCTTTTCTTCTTGTTCACGCCTGACGTCATCATCTATTTCTTCAAGCACCGCGTGACTTCTTTGGTTGCCTTGGAAAGGCTAGTAGGGTGTAGACTGCGCGTTCCGCTTTGCACAGAAATAAGCCTCACGGTGCTATTCGGCTGTCGGCCCGGCATGGCCTAGCGCGTAAGGCGTGCGACTCGTAATCGCGTTCGCGCTCGCGCTAAACATGCTCGCCCAGATAATGTGACGGTCAATCCTATTCGTTGGTAAAAGAGTAGCCCAAGAGTTGGCGGTGGGTGGTGATGACTCTGCCTTCCCTCTAGTCTTACACTGCTAAATTAGGGACGGCTAGCACAGATAGCCCTCGAGTAGCTTTGTGCGAAATTCCCAAAACAAACAAACAAACAAACCCAAAACAAGCTATTCGGCTGCAGGGTGTTTGTTCTTCATTGTAAGTTTTCGAGTATAAGTTATATATAATAGCCATAAAAATTTCAAGACATAAACCAAAACACATTAACATGAAATTAAAAAAAAAATTACATACGCTGCACATTCTTTAAAAAATGATCCTAGGGTACAAGTTACAACGTGGGATTATGAAATGTATCCCAGGTTCATTTATTTACTTTTGTACGCACTTTTCGCTGTTCATCGCTACCCATGTTTTACTAATAACAACGCAAGAGCGTATATTATTGTTAAATGCAAAATTCAAGAAAATTATATCCATCACAGCGCCCTAAACCTACTTTGTTCATACTTACTATGTTTGTGACTCTTTAAACTAAAAACTGGCATCGATACCCGTGGTTAGCACTCTACAGATAGCCTATTGTACTGTTTTACGTTTAACGACAAACAAACAGTTTGAATTTGAACGAGTTAAAGGTTTTGTTTCGTCTCCACAAACACTGTAATAAATGAACTACGGTTAAGCTGAACCGTAGTTCATTTTATAGATTTCTTTTCTTCCTCTTACCTTGATTTTATTAGATGTTTAGAATTCCTTGATGAACACTTCTTCGGCTTTTCAATATTGAGTCTTCAGATCTGAAGCAAAACTACAAAAACCCTAAACGTCAAGGAAAGAAAGAAAAGAAACCTGTCATTAGCACCGACAACTGCGAGGCTTCAACGCAAATGTTATTATTAAAATTACTTTTAAGATGTCTTTAAGCATACCTTTAACGTTCCACATATATATATTTCATTGTTATTATTAAAATTACTTTTAAGATGTCTTTAAGCATACCTTTAACGTTCCACATATATATATTTCCTTGTTCTTTTTCAAATCAAATATTAATTAATTTAAATGAAAGTTAATTATAATAATAGTGTAGAAAGCTAAAACGATGACCTGCGTAAATAATTTGGGGTATATTTATTTATTTAACATTACGATCGGCCTGGCATGAACAGGTGGTTAAGGCACTTAACTCGTAATCCGAAGGTCGCGGGTTCGAATCCCCGTCACACCAAACAGGCTCAGCCTTTCAGTAGTGGTTATAATGTGACGGTCAACCCCACTATTCGTTGGTAAAGGAGTAGCCGAAGAGTTGGCGGGGGGTGGTAATGACGAGCTGCTTTCCCTCTAGTCTTACACTGCAAAATTAGGAACGGCTAGCGCAGATAGCCCTCGTGTAGCTTTGCGCGATTCAAAACAAACCAAACAACTTTGCTTACCTGGTGACCTCTATTGGTAGAGTTAAGATTATCGTTTATACGTCTTTGAACCAAAACAATTTTAATTAATTAATTATGTGGAGTCACGTAATTTACCTCGTGACCTCTGTTGGTCGATTTAAAGTTTATTATTTATATGTATTTAAAACCAAAGCAGTTTGAAAATATTTCATATTCATAATTAACATTCTATGCACAACCTTTAAAAGATGCTTTTCACGAAAACCGACTTTTCTTATTTTTATTTTCCCAAACAAGCGAGAAATAATTAAACTTTTGTGCTGTATTTCTCTCCAACAGTAATCTTATTACTCTGTTATTTATCTAAAGGGAAAACGAATGGCTAGGCAGGTTTCGGATCGAAGTAGAGATTTTCTCTCTTCTTAGTACCATTGGTTTGTTTATTTTGGAATTTCGCGCAAAGCTATACGAGGACTATCTGCGCTAGCCGTCCCTAAGTTAGCAGTTTAAGACTAGAGGGAAGGCAGCTAGACATCACCACCAACTCTTGGGCTACTCTTTTACCAACGAATAGTGAGATTGACCGTGACTTATAACGCCCCCACGGCTGAAAGGGCGAGCATGTTTAGTCTTACGGGACTAGTCGGTTATACAAGAACTACTGTCATTAACTACACAGTTTTGCTGATGACGTAAACAATCATAAATTAGTCAATATTTGTCCATTTAGAAACGAAACTCATTGTATCTTGTATCTTTTATAACTTTTATCGAAAGATAAATTCCGAATTTTTTTTACATATTATCCCTGCCACCGAGGCGCCTCTGGTTGAAGAAGAGATTCTGCGTTAAGAAACAATAGCTACAATAAAGAGTTATTATAGCTTCTTCAGTTTTCACTTGCTACCTGCGCTAGCCGTCCCTAATTTAGCAGTGTAAGACTAGAGGGAAAGCAGCTAGTCATCACCACCCACCGCCAACTCTTGGGCTACTCTTTATACGAACAAACAGTGGGATTGACCGTACCATTATAATACCCCCACGGCTGAAAGGGCTAGCATATTTGGAGCGACGGGGATTCGAACCCGCGATCCTCAGATTACGAGTCGAAAGCCTTAACTCACCTGGCCATGCCGACCCTATTACCATTGGATACTTTTCTATTAGAAGAAGTTCTTTCCAACGTATAAGCAAGCGTTTTCTCACAACAGTGGTATATTTTATTTTTATTTTTCTGCATTCGTGCTTTTATATTTAGCTTCACTATTTAGCATAAGAGAAATGTTAAATTGCTACATAAGTATGCATTCGCACCAGCTTATCTACTTTCTTCGCTTCTGAATAATATTAAAATGCAACGTTGGTGTGTACTCACGCCTGTATATCTCGCTTCACCACTGAGCAATGGAGTAGTGTTAAATGCTACATTATTATCAATACAGTATCCATAAACAGTTAATTCTTTGGCTCGGTAAGAAATGTCTGTTAAATACATGTCCCCTGAACGCGAGTTCTTGCCACCAATTTAACCAGCGACAAGTTCCCTCTTTTAACTTTATAAAACCCAGCATAATCAAATTCATTGTGCTATAAATCTTAAACTGAGATTTACTCTTTTTTGGTGCAAAACGACAATACGATTTTGTTGGAAATTTCATCAATATAAGACTGACTGATGTGTCTCATACAACTGATCCTTCAGCTGACTTTATTTCAAACTGGTATATGATGTTTTCGTTAATAAACGTACACCTCGACATTCTGTGGTTGTGGACTACGATGGAATATTTCCCTCAACATGACTGAACACTACAATGAGATATATATCTGAGCATGGCCTGCTGTGTCCACCGAGGGGAATTGAACCCCTAATTTTAGCGTTGTAAATCCGTAGACTTACCGCTATCCCAACGGGGACTAACATGACTGAAATGAGCTCTAAAATAAACCCCTCAACACGAATGAGCACTTTGATGAGATATCTATCTCAGCATACTGAATGGAACATTGCAATGATATACCTACCACAAAATTACTAAACAGGACACTAAATTTAAAATATACACTTCAGTGTGACTAAGCACTTTGATAGGATGTCTACCTCAGCAAGACTAAATTGGACACTATGATGTGACTGAATGCTATGATGAGATATTCACCTTAGTATAAATGAATACTATGATGGGATATTTACTTGAGCATAATTAAAGTCAACATTACGATGGGATATCCTCCTCCACGTGACTGAACACTACCATGAAGACAGCCACCTAAGCTGAGAACACAATCATTGGCAAGCCATAAGCCGTTTCCTATGTTTTATAAGGTTGAAAAATAGATTTACATAACTTTAATAAAAAACTAAATGACTATTTTCTCTCACATAATTAATTGTCTCACAATACAATTAAGAAGTGGAAAATAAGAACAATTTTTTTCGATATTATTTTAGTTTAATAACAGAAAACGTGAGAAAATAAAATAAATGAACTCGGAAATTACATCCAAGAACACGACAAACCAATTTCTGTTAATGTGTCTCCAAGTGAAGTCTAAAACCACGAATATATTTCTGTCTGTACCATGAAGCTACAAGAGTTTAAGCCTCCATTTAGAATAATCTAGAAAAGTTTTTGCGAAAGAATTATCTGGAAGAATGTACACAAATATAATTATGGTGAACACTCGCTAGAAGGAGCCATGAGTAATTGCCACTACCACTTATCGACCTGGAAAATTACTAATGTGATTTCTCTATCCGCCTTTATCTTAAGCAACAGTGTAATAACAAATCCCTAGCGAGAAACTCGACATTTACAACCCAGAGAATGGCTCCTGTCTAAAAGAACCGTAGAAAAAGTACAGTGACTACGTCAGTTGCAGAATATACACGATTCTATATCGGTAGTTCTACATCTTCGAAATTTTGTCCCGCAATTATCACACTTTTCACTGAAGTTTCAAGACGTAATTTATAGAGGTTTAGTTTCTAAAACCTGATAACTCGATTTTTTTCATGGCAAATATCGTTTAGATATTCAGTTCATTTCCAAACAATGTTCCAGATAAAGTGTCACTTTAAAAAAGAAAATAAATACTTATTAAGTAACATTTCATTGGAAGAAAATATTGATTACAAGGTTTTAACAATTCCAGATATCATTGTTTTATAACGTTATTTTAATTAAGTACAGAACTTATCAATAAATTAATGGACTTCCACTCCAAAAAGCATGTCAATATATTAAGTACACATTCGTGAAACAATGGCACAAAACTACCATTTACATCCAGAGAATATGGCCCTTTGCAATACTTAGAGCAGAAATATCATTACATATCGTATTTACAAGACCTGATGTCTAACTCTGTACGATTAAATCCCACTCTTAGAGAAGAACTTGAAAGAAGTTATAACTAGAAGTTAGTTGTTTTGGGTGCTTTTGCAGCAAACAATGAAAGATCAACCATACTGACTTAATAGGGTTCATATCAGCCGCAACTGCCCTGTTCACGGACGAATGATAATTACCTGTTCTTCAAGCCATCATTTTATGAATGATTCTCCATCTTGGGGCTCCACCTTGCATGAAAACACTGTCACATCAGCCACGAATCATAATAACTAATCTGATAATGCAGAGATTTTAGAACAATAAGATTTGTAGCCCACCTGAGAGTTCCAGCATGACTCAAGGGATGAAGCCCCAGAAGCATGTAGGTTCTCAACATTTGAGAAGGGGGAAAAATATCTCTCTTAACAGAACAATTCCATACTTTTTGAACTGCAAATGAAGTTAGAAACAATGGTGACAACTGTGGAATATACAAAATCAAAAGCAAACGATTAATCTCATTTGTACACCAACTTTAGGATATTTTTCAAGCACTTTAAGGAAAACAAAAATCATTGGTCAATACATTATTTCATGATTATTAAATTTTATTGCATTTTAAAACAATGTTCATATATAGTTCACGTATCTCTTGAGAAAGCTATCTTTCTTAACCCTTTGAACACTGCATAGGTCAGTATGACCAACGTCGTAACCATTTGTACTCATTACAGTTTACATACTACTAATTTCTAATATATTAGGTGAAAATTACAAAATTTGGTAGAGGTAAACTTTGGTAAACATTACAAGGGTTTTGCACATGAAAACCAGATTTATTGATGAAGTATATTTAACACTTTAACAGGCTGTTCTGAAAGGGTTAAAATGATGAGCATTACTCATAAAAATGTCTATATTAATTAGCTAGGACGTTTAATATATCTAAGCTGTTTGCTTTTAATTTATTATTACTATATTCTTTACAGTAGTATTGTTTTATATCAGTGGTTCCCAACCAGGGGTACGAGATAGCGTTCCAAGGGGTGCGATATAACATTTCAGGTTTTTTTGTTTATATTAAGGGTACTGTCTCATATATTCAAAAATTACGTTCGATTTTTATTTCTTATTTTTCTTGTTACAGACGTATCTTTTTACCTTGTTACGATAAACTATCGTTTCTACCGTCACCGGTGCAGACCGAAATCTTAATGTACAACTGTAAACAAACAACACACGAAACGTAAACGTGACCTAAATACTCGGCACAACTAATCAGATTTCGTTCGTGAACGCCGTTTTAAAGTGTTTATTTATTTATGTTATGTATTCATGTGATCGTGACTCGAGAAACTTGCAGAAGTATCCAGAATTAATCGATGACGTCATGTGACGCATATTCGAGAATGTTCTAGAAAGTTTCGCAGAGTATATAAACAAACCCATACGTGATGCTATGGTAGTCAGTGCATTGTTGATTCTGTGTTCGTGCAAAAAAACTTCATTATGTCAAAGAAAAGGAAATGGAATGATGATTATGTGAAGTTTGGTTTCACTTGCGTTGGAACAACTGAGGGTCTGCAAAAACCCCAGTGCATGCTTTGTGACGCTATCCTTTCAAACGCAAAGTTGAACCCATCTAATCTACAGGAACACTTCAACAACCGGCATGGTGGAGCAGCTGTTGCAGGCCATGATGTTGAATCGTTGAAAGGTAGAAGGGCAACCCTTTCAAAATTAGGTTTTATATCTGCTGCCAAGCCACTGCTGATGACTTCATACCACGTGGCGTATAAAGTAGCCAAATCAAAGAAGCCCCACACAATTGCAGAAGAGGTAATAAAACCGTATGCATTAGAAATGGTAACAATTGTTCTGGGAAAAGAAGCCTCAAACAAGCTTAAATTAGTGCCGTTATCAAATAATGTTATTCAAAACCGAATTGGTGATTTGAATTCGGACATTTTGGATCAAGTTATTGCAGATATCAGGGCTAGTCCCTTGAAAATCTCTCTCCAATTGGACGAAACAACTGATGTTGCAAATTGCAGTCAACTCATCGTACTAGTGAGGTATGTCCATGATGGTGCCATAATAGAAGATTTCCTGTTCTGTGAAGATCTGAAAATAACCACAAAAGGGAAAGATGTCTTCCAGTGTGTGAAGGACTTCTTTGCGAAATATGATTTAAATATCCAAATTATTGGTTCTATGTTTACCGACAGTGTCCCTGCTATGCTAGGAAATAAATCAGGATTTTTTGCACTGATGAAACAAGAGATTCCACACTTGCAAGGTACTCACTGTTTTCTTTATCGGCATGCTTTGGCATGAAAAACATTGACTCCAAATTTGAAAAAGGTCCCTGACACTTCTGTGAAGACCATAAACTGGATTAGGGGTCGCGCTCTGAACCACCGCCTCTTCAAGTCGCTTTGTGAAGATTTTGGAAGTGAGCATTCAGTTTTGCTTTTCCACACAGAAATCCGCTGGCTGTCACGTGGGAAAGCTTTAACGCGCTTCTTTGAACTACGAGAAGTCAAAACTTTTCTGAAGGAACGTGACAATGATCTGTCCAGAAAATAGAATCACAAGAATTCAACCAAATGCTAGCCTATATGAGTGATATTTTCACTCGTATGAATGACCTAAGTGTATCTCTTCAAGAGAAATTCTGCGAAAAGTTAAATGTTTTCAAAGAAAAGTTACATCTTTGGTGTCGACGAAGACATGGTAGGTGAGGATGAGTCCCTAATTCCATGTGTGTGTGAAGAAATTGTGGATCATTTGGAAATACTATCAAAGTGATTTGATGGATATTTTGGAGAAGAACTGAAAACTTCTGAAGAATGGATTATGAAACCATACTCTTTCAATTTGGATAATATGTCGGATGATAAAGAACTGAAGGAAGATCTTATTGAACTGCGCACAAATCGAGTTCTTAAAATGCAGTTTGAAAGCAAAACTTTGGAACAATATTGGTGTTCGGCAATGGACATGTTTCCAAGACTTTGTTAAAAAGCACTAAATGTGCTCATCCCATTCGAGACGACATACTTATGTGAGTTTGGATTTAGTGCCCTTTTGTCAATCAAGACAAAACCTAGAAATCGCTTGGGTGCACAGGCAGACTTGCGGATTGCTAACAGCAACAAAGTGCCACGCTTTGTAAAACTCGTAAGAAGTAAACAGGAACAAAAGAGTCATTAAATATAAATTGGCTAATGAACATTTGAACATTTCAAATTCAAAGAAATTTCATGCATGGATGAAATTTATTTTTTTGTAGGCCATGAAAGGTTTATGCAACTTTTAGTTGTAATATTTTTTCTATTCCAAATGTTTCGTTTTTGTTTATATATCATTAAAACCTAATTATAAAAATTTGTTTTGCCCACGTTCACCTTTATTCTTAAATAAATAATTACTGTGAGGGGTGCGAGAACATATTAAATTTTTTTAGGGGTGCGGGACATAAAAAAGGTTGGGAACCACTGTTTTATATGATTTGTTAGTTTACTTTATGCATTTACGACCAGCCTAAATCCCATAAATAAGTGCCCCTCAATGACCCAGCGACGCTAACATTCGAGTTTCGATACCTTTTGTGAGCATACCATGGGTAGCCCATTGTGTAATTTTGTGTTGAACAACAACCAAACGTAAGCTGTTTGAATCTTGAGATATTTTTAGGTTCACGGCCGAAAATAACGTTAACAAAAAGGGCACACAACTGCTCAAAAATGCATTATTAACTTTATAAGAAAGAAACTAAGAAAGATTTACTTAATTAGATTTGATCATCGCAGAGTTAATTTTTATTGTTCATTTAAATAGCTAGCTTCCTGTAATCGGAAGTTAATATTATTTAGCATGAGCCATTTCCTTCTAGATATAACCAACATAACAATGTCGTAAGATCCACAGCTGTATTTGAAGGAACGCTTCCTTGTGTATATTTGTTTTTCAATTTCGCGCAAAGCTGCACGAGGGTTATCTGCACTAGGCGTCCCTAATTTAGCAGTGTAAGACTAGAGGGAAGGCAGCTAGTCATCACCACTCACTGCCAACTCTTGGGTTACTCTTTTACCAACGAATAGTGGATCGACCATCACATTATAACTCCCCCACAGCTGAAAGGGCGAGCATGTTTTGTGTGACGGGAATTTCTGTGTATTGCAACTGCTCTGTCATTTCGTTTCCTACAGTTATTTTCAAAATCATCATTGATACGTAAAATATAATTTTGATCCTAATCACTCATAAATTTTCATACGACGTATTCCAGCTTCATCTACCAGTAGGGCAAGACACTAACATGCATATTAAGGAATACTATACTATATGGAAAAACGAAACGTAAAGAATGGTAGAAAAAATATGGATTCTTTCCGCGTACAAATGAACATGATTAACCAAAAAATACTTTAAAAACATTGAAGTCTAGAAGATTAAATGTGAATTCATAGAATCAGGAGATAAAACTTACTGTCGGAGGGGCAATTGCATTTCCCCTTTACTTCTTTGGTAAAGAAGTCATTGACGTGGATTGGTAGAGAGTCGTGCTTGAAAATTGTGACATATCGAGAAGAAGCCGCAGTCTTTTTCCATACCTTCAGCCGTGACTATCCAGCTGCCCAAATAGCAACCCACGCATTAACAGAAATTTCTACTGTGTTTTGACGTAACTTGCAAACACTTCAACTGAAATTCACAGTCGCCAAATCCCAGTGCTTTCACTCTCTGATAATTTGTACAAACCTGCACTTATCAGAGGAAACCGCAGTATATTGTTTTTTACGTCAGAAGGAAAGATACTGTGTTAGCATCTGTGATGTGTAATATCCCCTGGAGTGAATGTATTAGCATCAGTGATGTGTGATATCGCTTGGAGTGAGCGTATTAGCGTCTGTGATGTATAACATCGCCTGTAATAAGTGTTTTAGCCGCTGTGATGTATAACAACGCCTGTAATAAGTGTTTTAGCAGCTGTGATGTATGATATCGCCTGGAGTGTGTGTGTTAACAGCTGTGATTTATGATATCGCCTGGAGTGTGTGTGTTAACAGCTGTGATGTATGATATCGCCTAGAGTGTGTGTGTTAACAGCTGTGATGTATGATATCGCCTAGAGTGTGTGTGTTAACAGCTGTGATGTATGATATCGCCTAGAGTGTGTGTGTTAACAGCTGTGATTTATGATATCGCCTGGAGTGTGTGTGTTAACAGCTGTGATGTATGATATCGCCTAGAGTGTGTGTTTTAACAGCTGTGATGTATGATATCGCCTAGAGTGTGTGTGTTAACAGCTGTGATGTATGATATCGCCTGGAGTGAGTATGTTAGCATCTGTGATATATATGTTATTGTCTAGAGCAGTGGTGCACAAAGTCCGGCCCGCGACGAGTCGCCGAGTGGCCCGCGATGTCCAACGGGAAAGTTAAACATAGAGAGTTCGCGCGCTTAGAGTTCGTGGCTGCGCGAAGATTAAGCGCTATAGAAGAATATGCATTAGATTAGATACTGGATTATTCCATATTTGTGTCGAGCAATAAAGAAAATTTAATAAGCAAATCTCGTTAATGCATTGGCATTTAATCATTGGTGCAATGACGTAATATTTCCGTAATTACGAAATCTCACGCGTTCCAATTGTTCTTCGAGATTTACTTACGAGCCCTATTTTGATATTATTTCGTAACAAAACTAGCAGCTAATCGTAAAAAAAAAAGTTGACGACGAAAACCGGCAGTTTCATGATGATTGGACTGCGCAATCCTGTTTTGTTCAACAACAGAAGAACGTGATTTGTCTGCTGTATCATTCGACAGTAGCAGTGGCGAAGGTATCCAATATAAAGCGTCATTATGGGTCGAAGCATAAAGATTTCCACAACTTTGTCGGTGGTAAACGAACAGCTCGAATTGAACCTCTGCAGCGGTCGCTGAATCACCAGCAAAACGTTTTCTCAAAGCAGTCAGCAGATTTAGGTGCAACGTGTCAGGTCA
Organism: Tachypleus tridentatus; assembly: GCF_004210375.1. Classification (NCBI taxonomy): domain Eukaryota; kingdom Metazoa; phylum Arthropoda; class Merostomata; order Xiphosura; family Limulidae; genus Tachypleus; species Tachypleus tridentatus. Next base: position 178,265,305 of record NC_134837.1, on the reverse strand, counting down.
GTTACGATATTTCGTTGATGAAAGCGAAATATGGCCAACCGTTCACTGATGGTGATTTTTTCAAGTAATGTATGATTACTGCATCGGAAAAGTTGTGTCCGGAAGCAGTTCGCAAGCTACAGACGGTGGCTTTGAATCGTATGACAATTCAACGAAGAATTTCACACATCTCAGCAGACGTGACAAGGCAGCTTACAAATAAAGCAGCCAACTTTGTCTACTTCTCTTTGGCAGCAGAGGAATCGACTGACATCAGTTCAACAGAACAGCTACTAGTTTTTGTTCGTGGTGCGTCGTCATCGTTTGATATCACAGAGGAACTAATCGGCATGGGTTCCATGAAGGGTCAGACAACTGGGTCTGCTCTATTCGAAGAGACAGTACGACTGTGTAGTAGTGTTTCATTCGATTTCACGAAACTGGTAAGTGTGACAACTGATGGAGCACCAGCCATGACTGGAGAAAGTAGCGGACTGGTAGCACTGTTGATGAAGCATCGAGGAAAGCAGAACAGACAGTTGGTGAAGTTGCACTGTATTATTCACCAACAGAACCTGTGCAGTAAAGAACTTGGTTTTCAGGCACTGATGGCATTAGTGACGAAAACCATTAATTTCATCAAATCACGAGGGCTCAATCACCGTCAGTTTCGAAGTCTTCTTGAAGAAATTGATTCAGACTATGGTGACCTTGTGTATCACTGTAAAGTACACTGACTAAGTCGAGGGAAGATGCTCAGAAGATTCTGGGAGTTGATTGATGAAATGATAGAATTCCTCAGAAGCAAGAACAAAGACACAGAAGTGATTTCCATGACTGATCTAGCAGGGCAAGTTGATTTGACCTTTGTGGTCGACATGACACAACACTTGAATGATCTGAATTTGAAGTTGCAAGGCAAATATCAGCTTGTCTGTAGCTTGCAAATCACGTCTCAGCTTTCAGGACAAAGTTGCAGTTGTTCCAGCAGCAAACAGCATCAGGCAACTTTGTGCACTTTTCCACTTTTCAGTCACAGCTACAGAAGAATCAGGACATTGACACACAAGTTTATGTTGGGAAGCTAGATACCTTGATTCAATCCTTCAACTCATGGTTTCATGGCTTTGACCAATGCAGATTGTTGATGAAACTTTTTGCTGATCCGTTCAGTCTGTCAGTGGATAAACCTGTCAGCAGAATATCAGCTCGAACTTACTGATCTCCAGGCACCTGATAAACTGCGTGCTATTTACATAGAAAACAGTTTGCTTGACTTCTACAAAACATTGCCTGATACATTTGCTAATCTGAAAGAAAACGCACTTGTCCACACCAGTATGTTTGGCAGCACGTACTGCTGCGAACAGGCTTTCTCGTATATGAAACTGAACAAAAACAACACTCGCAATCAGCTGACTGATGATCATCTGGAAGCAGTCTTGCGTCTTTCAACGTCAAACATGAAGCCGGACATTTCTAAGCTCGTAGATGACATGCAGCACCATCCATCGCACTGACTTTGTGATAGTTGACGTATCATAACATTTCTTAGAATAATGTGCAAACTCTTTGATGTAATCGTTATTTGTGTGTTCTTAAATGTGATGTCCATCTTGTGTGAAACAACTGTTGGACGATTTTAATCTTCACTTTTTTTGTGGCCCCCAACGGTTACGAGAAGTCTGTTTGTGGCCCCTGACTCAAAAGGTTTGTGCACCACTGGTCAAGAGGAAGGAATGACTTCTGTAAATCTACTCTGGCTTTATAATTCAAACTATGTAGACACCTTCTGATGATGTTTGTCAGACACTTGCAACTGTCCCTTGTGACGGTAGGGCGATATTTATTCTTTATATCTATCCTTACGTTATACAGAGACTACTGGGTTTGAGGGCACCCGAACCATGCAGAATCTGTTGTCTTCTGACGTGAGCGAACCATTCTAGAATCTTATTTACTGTGAACGGAGGTATTGCAAGTGTTGTGGAGGTTTTTCACTAATTATGAAATCCTCTTATCTTCCAGTAACGTTAACTCGTGTAAATAGGATTACTTCTCGGGATTCTTTCGTCCTTGGCATGGCCATATATATTTATCAACTTATGTCTGGTTAATTTGCGTATGACATCATGGAGATTATAAATTTGTATTATCGAGGGAAGGGATCTATTTACTTGTTGGTAAGCTGTGCACATTCATGTTTTGTGTCACTGTAAGCTATACAGATCTGAATGACGATTAAATGGTTATTTTTGTATATGTTTTGTCAGTAATAACCTATCACAGGTTTCTTTGTAGATACTTTAAATTTTATTCATTGTAACTTTTAAAGTAATTTTTGACTTTTTCAAATTGATATTACATTTGTAAAAAAAGAGTTTGTATTGTTGGTTTATGGGTTTGTGACAAACCTAATTCTTTTAGGCTGACAAATGCTCAAGAGATATTATTAGGATTACGGCTAAAGGTATCGTTAAAAATGAAGATTCGTAACTAACGTTTTATCGTATTAAAATAATAACAGGCTTTGTCTTATAACGCAATGATTTATTACATTAATTATTGTTATGCTACAAAGAATTATTTTTAACTTACAAGTTAAGCTTCAAATATTTTATTTCTGATATATATATATTATAACTATAATTTTTAAACCAAGACAAAATACATTAAAATTATATAAAATACGCTGCATTTTTTAAAAAGTGATTTTGTTTGAATTTCGCGCAAAGCTACTTAAGGGCTATCTTCGCTAGTCTTCCCTAATTTAGCAGTGTAAGACTACAGGGAAGGTAGCTGGTCATCATCACCCACCGCCAACTCTTGGGCTACTCTTTTACCAACGAATAGTGGGATTGACCACAACATTATAACGTCCCCACGGCTGAAAGGGCGAGCATGTTTAGTGTAACGGGGATTCGAACTCGCGACCCTAATATTACGAGTCGAACACCTTAATCCACCTGGCCATGTCGGGCCGTGATTTTGTTTAATTATTTTATTTCATTTAAATGTATTTGTTTAATTCCACTAATATATATATACTTGGCCTACCTTAGATCAGAAGTTAGTTCTCATACCCATAATTAACGTTTCTTTATACTAGAATATCAGAATTAATTAGATATTTGTAAGCTATAATTCCTGTAAGTTTTTGTATTTATTTTTTCATGCAGCAAATTATGTAACAAACTAAATATGGTTAGATTTATAATCTTATTTACAACATTGGGCCAAGTTAACGAACAGTAATATAGTTTACCCTTCTTAGTCAGACAGTTCTATAGAAAATGTATAGTTATATAGAGAAAGTTAATGAATAACCAAAATAACGTTTTAAACCATTGCTTGGAATAAAGAGAGAGAGAGAGAAAACAATGCAAGTATCGTATCACCTGAAAAATAAAATATTCTGGTTTAAATATTTTGTGACAAGAAATTTACTGGTTCTATAAAACTTTCGACTATTAATTTCTGGTTCTTCGCATTTTATGACGAATAATTTTCTGGTTCTATAAATTTTGTGACTAATATATTTTTAAATCTCAGTTTAAAACCATTAACAGTGTGTGTGTTTTCTTTTAGCACAGCCACATTAGATTATCTGCTGAATCTACCAAGGGGAATCAAACCGCGTTGTGAATCCGTAGACTTATCGCTGTACCAACGGGGGACCCATTAAGAGAGCAAAGTATACACTAAACTGTTGTACTTAAAAATACGCAAAGAAGAGCCGAGAAAAACACAAAAACACATTCAAATAGAAACTTATAAGTAAGAAAATATAAAGTACTTTGAGACCCAAATGTCCGTAACCCAAGGTTAGATTTTAAAACTTCGTCGGTCGGTAGTTGATTCCTTACAATATTCTAAATAAGTCACAGAGTTTACCTGAAAACACTATTTTATTTAAAGAAAACGGCATTTAACATAAATCTAGAAATATAAGTACTTAACAAGAAATGTCTTTTTCAGCAGTTTCTTTTGAAGCACAAGAATATAACATTTGACAACTGAGAAAAACAAACGAAAATTCAGAGAAGAACAAAACACCACCCGGCAATCTATGATATGCTACGCCCTCCTGATTTTTAGGTAACTCCGGTATTCATTAAATAAGAAATATTTACGCTATGTTTTAATACAATTTTGTGAACAAGTAAACTTTCATCTGTACAGCTGGAAGACTGAAAACAGTGACAGTAAAAAGGTTTAGATTATATAGGCCTGCGACAGTTTTATTATCTTAAAATTTTTACATATTCTACAGTAATTCTTGTACGCTAAATCCGAAAATGATGTCCATTTTTCTCCATCACGTCCAGATTTTTCACAAAACGTCATATCTACTTTTACAGAAATAAATCACTTTTATTTAAATCGGGTCACATTTTGTTTAAAGTGCTGACAACCACTGGCTATAGATTTCTCTAGACCAATCGCGACGTGAGAGTCTTATTAATTTTTTTGGAACTCACACATAACAAACAATAATATTCATTGTGGTTAACGAAATAATAACGTGATATAAGTAAGAGACTTTTTTATTCCTTCCCGATTTGTAAAATATTCTTATGTAATAGAAATAAATATATTATTTTCGAAATTTGCGTAACTGAATTATGGAAAATCCGTTATCAAAACCCAAACAACTTTTATGAAATTTAAATTCACTGGCCAGTGTTATTGGTCACACGCCTACTGTTTGTGATGACCGCAAACATTCTAGAAGCTCATTATGGGGCCTGTATCCAGTTGTTATTATTCTATCGAGCTTAAATGTTGAACTTACGCTCAGCCATCACGAGTACTGTAGGTACCATGGTGATGATCCATCGGAAACAAAAATCTATATAAATTATTTGTTGTGTTACTGTTACTAGGAGACCTGACGATTAAACCGTTTTAGACATCTAGTAATGTAATCTATGTGGTTTATAAAATAAAAAGGATTATGTTACGTAATTAGAATAACTGCGTAGAAGCGGAAAACCAGAGAAATCACCACCATCACGAGTTTCCGTATTGTATGTATATAACGTAACAGTTTAATCAAACTATATCCGCTAGATTAGAACATATACGATAAATAACTCACTTCAGTAAGCAGACAACTATAGCTTTACTAAGTCAAAATGAGAAATTTGTTCAAATTTCCCAGTATTTACTTCCAATCATTACACGTTCAAAAAATCTAAAGATAGATTAAAACCGATAGAAAGTCGGCTTGTTTTGTTCTATCTTCTTGAAATAGTTTAAAATCGATAGAAAGCAGGGGTTTTCTCTTTTCTAAAGAAAGTTGAAACCGACAGAAAACAGTTTTTTCTCTCTTATAAAGAAAGTTAAAACCGATATAGAACAAGGTTTTTTCTCTTTTAAAGGAAGTTAAAACCGATAGAGAGCAAGGATTTTCCTTTCTTTTAAAGAAAGTTAAAAACAATAGAGAACAAGTTTTTTTTCTCTCTTATAGAGAAAGTTAAAACCGATATAGAACAGGGTTTTCTCTCTTTTAAAGAAAGTTAAAACCGATAGAGAGCAAGGATTTTTCTGTCTTCTAAAGAAAGTTAAAACAATAGAGAACAAGATTTTTCTTCTCTCTTTTAAAGAAAGTTTAAACTTGGTAAAGAACAGAGTTTTTTCCTTTTATCTAAAGAAAGTTTAAACTTGATAAAAATAGGGTTTTTTCCTCTCATCTAAAGGAAGTTTAAACTTGGTAAAGAATAGGGTTTTTCCTCTCATCTACAGAAATTTTAAACTTGATAAAAATAGGGTTTTTTCCTCTCATCTAAAGGAAGTTTAACCTTGGTAGAGAACAGGGTTTTTCCTCTCATCTAAATGAAGTTTAAACTTGGTAGAGAACAGGGTTTTTCCTCTCATCTAAAGAAAGTTTAAACTTGGTAAATAATAGGTTTTTTCTGTCTTCTAAAGAAAGTTAGAAACAATAGAGAACAAGATTTTTCTTCTCTCTTTTAAAGAAAGTTTAAACTTGATAGAGAAGAGAGTTTTTTCCTCTCATCTAAAGGAAGTTTAAACTTGGTAGAGAACAGGGTTTTTCCTCTCATCTAAAGGAAGTTTAAACGTGGTAGAGAACAGGGTTTTTCCCTCTCATCTAAAGGAAGTTTAAACTTGGTAAAGAATAGGGTTTTTCCTCTCATCTACAGAAATTTTAAACTTGCTAAAAATAGGGTTTTTTTCCTCTCATCTAAAGGAAGTTTAACCTTGGTAGAGAACAGGGTTTTTCCTCTCATCTAAAGGAAGTTTAAACTTGGTAAAGAATAGGGTTTTTCCTCTCATCTACGGAAATTTTAAACTTGATAAAAATAGGGTTTTTTCCTCTCATCTAAAGGAAGTTTAACCTTGGTAGAGAGCAGGGGTTTTCCTCTCATCTAAATGAAGTTTAAACTTGGTAGAGAACAGGGTTTTTCCTCTCATCTAAAGGAAGTTTAAACTTGGTAGAGAACAGGGTTTTTTCCTCTCATCTAAAGAAAGTTTAAACTTGGTAAATAATAGGTTTTTTTCTGTCTTCTAAAGAAAGGTAGAAACAATAGAGAACAAGATTTTTCTTCTCTCTTTTAAAGAAAGTTTAAACTTGATAGAGAAGAGAGTTTTTTCCTCTCATCTAAAGGAAGTTTAAACTTGGTAGAGAACAGGGTTTTTCCTCTCATCTAAAGGAAGTTTAAACGTGGTAGAGAACAGGGTTTTTCCTCTCATCTAAAGGAAGTTTAAACTTGGTAAAGAATAGGGTTTTTCCTCTCATCTACAGAAATTTTAAACTTGCTAAAAATAGGGTTTTTTTCCTCTCATCTAAAGGAAGTTTAACCTTGGTAGAGAACAGGGTTTTTCCTCTCATCTAAAGGAAGTTTAAACTTGGTAAAGAATAGGGTTTTTCCTCTCATCTACGGAAATTTTAAACTTGATAAAATAGGGTTTTTCCTCTCATCTAAAGGAAGTTTAAACTTGGTAGAGAACAGGGTTTTTTCCTCTCATCTAAATGAAGTTTAAACTTGGTAGAGAACAGGGTTTTTTCCTCTCATCTAAGGAAGTTTAAACTTGGTAGAGAACAGGGTTTTTTCCTCTCATCTAAAGAAAGTTTAAACTTGGTAAATAATAGGTTTTTTTCTGTCTTCTAAAGAAAGGTAGAAACAATAGAGAACAAGATTTTTCTTCTCTCTTTTAAAGAAAGTTTAAACTTGATAGAGAAGAGAGTTTTTTCCTCTCATCTAAAGGAAGTTTAAACTTGGTAGAGAACAGGGTTTTTCCTCTCATCTAAAGGAAGTTTAAACGTGGTAGAGAACAGGGTTTTTTTCTCTCTTGCATGACTGTAACGTTTGTTTGAGATGCCATTGGATATGTCCTTACCATTTTATGTTTATGGTTGTTAGGGTTAATGTGGTTTACTAGTTAATGAAGAGCATGAATATTTACAAAAAATATTCGTTATCTGAAACTCTTGGCCAAAATTTTGCTCCTATACGCGATTAATATTCATGTACAATGTTTGTTACATTAAATTGTGTGATAGAAGAGCGTTTCACTGAATTAATTTTAAAAAAGTCATGTGTTTTCAATATGTATTTAAATTTAGTTGTACAGTTTCACTGCAATAGCTTAACAACCAATCACACAGCTTTATTCTTTCTTACTGTGACCAATCACACATTTTATTCTCCCTTATTATGACCAATTACATAGTTTTAGTCTTATTATTTATAACCAATTACATAGCTTTAGTCTTATTATTTATGACTAATCACCTAGCTTTAGTCTTAGTTATTATGACCAATCACACAGCTTTATTCTCCATTGTTATGAATAAACCAATCAAACAGACGAAGTGTACAGTTATTTTTAAGGCTAAGAGTTCATGATATTTAAAAGCTTATCTTTATATGATTTATCTATCTCCGTCTAGGATTTTATTAACCATCAAGTCACTTTTACTATAACTATTCATGCCACTTATTCTGGCAATATTTCTATGGTTTTTATAGAATCGACTTTTGTAACACAGATAGACTTGCATGGCTTTAAATTACGTATTGGTATATTTACCAAATAAATAATGATAAGTTGAAATCAACGTGTCTTTTTTCATTATAAACCACCTACAAACAACAGATTACCAATTACGCGCACAGGAACATCTAATCATCTGTTTCAGATTACACCATTGATACCTAATGTACGGTTGACCATGGTAATTTTTGTTATTTAGTAATCTGTTAACCAAAATATAATTTTTCCAAAACTATAATGTGACAGTCCCAGAAAGAATGAAATATATTTAATGAAATAAACTACTTTAAATGTATATTTATTTCTGGTTTAATATTTAAGAAGTAAACATAAATATTCATAGGCGTATTTACTCATAGGATTGGAGAATGGCTCTACCCTTACTTTTTAAAGGAGAATTTTTTCTGACAGTTCAACGGTGCTAATATTGAAATATAGGGTATGCACCCTTGTATAGAATATGTCAATCATCTTCAGGCCCTTCCCACCCCACCTATACATTTTATAAAACAAAATCGCGCCCATGAAAGTATTTTTGTCTCTTTGTTAAAAAAATATGGCCTCACTATAGGGTTAAGAGGACAAACTATTATAAAATAGGCTTAAGTATAGACTAATACAGTAAATACATAATAACTTGTGAGGTCAATTAGGCATTGCTTACGTTATGTTGAAACTATATACATATATATTTGTTTGTATGTAGAAAGAAATATTGTAGAATTTAGTTTCTAATAGGAATCTAATTTAACAGTGTGGCATTGAATCATCTCGTGATAAAATGTGTTGTGTATCTTGAAGAACCTAATCACGTTTCTGAGATTTACTAGCATCAACGCTATGAACTAGATGTTACATTGTTGATTTTATATTTTTACAAAATAAGAAGTGCAGCTCGGTCTTTCCGTGTACAGTTGCCGTCTTCTACAGGGACAGCACTAAACCTATATATTTATAGCATTACAACCTTGAGGTCGATTTTCCGTACAGAAAACCCAATGTGGCTTTGTCGTAAGACCATCCTGTATGCGTATAACTAAATTTTGAATAGTTTTTGATATATAACATCATCTCCCAAAACTAATACGTATTACTCCGTGTTATTAAATAGTTACTGAAATATTTTAATCAGTAGTTTAGTATTTCTGCCTCAAACATTGTATTAATACTTATTTATTATCTTAGGAGCTCCTATATTTTGTGTTTTACTTTGTTATATCTTCAGGTCTTAGAATAATATTGGCTATTATACCAGTAATTTCGTTCCGTGAAAGTCTTTAATTGTTGGAAAACGTTGTTTTCATAACTTTGTTTTGTTTGTTTGTTTGGGAATTTCGCACAAAGCTACTCGAGGGCTATCTGTGCTAGCCGTCCCTAATTTAGCAGTGTAAGACTAGAGGGAAGGCAGCTAGTCATCACCACCCACCGCCAACTCTTGGGCTACTCTTTTACCAACGAATAGTGGGATTGACCGTCACATTATACACCCCCACGGCTGGGAGGGCGAGCATGTTTAGCGCGACGCGAGCGCGAACCCGCGACCCTCGGATTACGAGTCGCACGCCTTACGCGCTAGGCCATGCCGGGCCACTGTTTTCATAACAAATCTAGACTTGATTGTAACTGTTGCCAAAGTTATAAAATCACAACATGTAGAAGAGAGAATTTTTCAAAGGTATGAACACTTGAAAATTATTGTATGAATTAAGAAAAAAGAATGAAATATTACTGTTTTTATGTTTTCTGCGTTGCCCAATCAATTTATGATAAAATCGCTAACTAGGTGGTTAGTTTGACAATATTTTTTTCAGTTTATCAGTTTCTTTTACATATCTTTATTTTTTTGTTGTTTTAAAACAGTACTATAAAAAATCTATGGATAATTGAAGTTACATACTTGTCACAGATACAATTCCTACACATTGTGTAGCGACAGCTCAGGAAGTGAAAGAGCAATAAGAAACAAATAAATATTTTCTTCGTAGAAAAAAATATGGATACCTATTCTGAAAATTCTTAAGTGTTTTATTCTTTTAAGACACTTGAGTCTATCGATATCTTTCTGTAAATAACAACTTCTCTTAATACAACTCACAGATACTTATATAAAACATGAATCATTAAATACAAAGCTAAAATATAGAGTTATGCCAGTGTTATAAGTTCCCCAACAAAGTTTAGGGTTATCTTATCATCACTTATTAAAACTTATCGAACACTGGTAAAAAACGCGTAAATAAATCATATTTCGTTAGGGTTGTGTTTCAGAAAGATAGATAAATAGATAGTGGATATTTTTGCTATTTTTTATTAAATCAACCAAACCAGTTTTTTACAAGTTTGACACCAAACAAGCAGTTTTTATACAAAGAAATAAAAACATATTCATCCATTCAGTATCTACATGACCAGTTCATTACTATTACCTATAACATCTATAATAATTATTACATACTAATACATATCTACAATAGATGATATTGTTCATATACTGGTTTCCTTTCACTCTAATCAACGACCTCATAGGTAATAGTTATAAAATGTTGAATTAATTATAATACTTTTGTTGAAACATTCAAGTTGTCGTGTTGGAAAATTCAGTAAAATCATCAACGTACGGAATGTCTTTTATAGTCAATAAGTTTAGGGTATGCTTGTCGTCTAAAACTTTTAACGTGCTTAAATTCTGGATATTATTGTGATAAAAGCAACGGGCGAATAGGACCGACTACCCCGCCAAAATTTTAACAAAACTTTCGCATCACCCCATAAGTTGTTTCATGAGGTAAGTTAGAAATAACAACTTTCATTGGAGATAAAGTTCCTGGTTTAGTTTCGAAATGTTGATATTTAATGCCTGTACCTGTTTCAGTTAGCTTCATCACCCATGATTGGTGGTGAAAATAAACTTGAAACTCACCAAGTATTCGTGAAACTGACATCACGTGCTCTAGCGAAATATGTAATTTTTAAAGGCCTCGAATACATCGTCTTGCACAATTTCTTTAATTGTAAGAATTACAATACCATGCTATCTTGTAAGAGAATTTTCTCTGTAAACTTGTTTGGTTTGTAGAGTACTATTTTAACGTGTCTTTGTCCTTGTTTGTTCTAGTACTCGAACATAGCTTAATCCTAAACAGGGAGGGTCGGCCATTTAGTTAAATACATAAGGCACCTTTGTTTACACTAAACTTTAAAAGAATAAACGTAAAGTTTACACTATTAAATAACTTAAAATATAACAAACGTACAACTAATTATAATGTTAACAAAATAGTACTACAACTTTTAAACACGCGCACAAACTTTGTTAAAAACTCACAACTCAAACAATTTCTTTATGATAAAATTTTCATAGCTTCTACGTCCGCCATGACAGCAACCAGCTGATAGATTGCAAACCAAATATAGATAGATATACTGGTAGATTGATTTTCAAACCTACCGTGGCTGAAAATCATATTATAATATTAACTTCGCTCTCTGTGAATGGTTAATTTTTTTTAAATGAAGTCGTTAACATTTCTGTAAGTTTCATTTCCTCTAGTTTTGGTATTCTAATATGAATTATTAACCAACTTACTTACGTAGAGCTTTTTCTGAACACATATTCTAATTGTTTCTATTCATCTTTCTCGATCCACTGACTGAAAGAACTACTGTTAGGTCCCTCCTACTTGTTTTGCAGTTCACGTAGCTGTACTTATTAATGTTTATACTCTTTGTTAATTTTGCTTTAATAAGATAGATTAGGGAACTAACTACATTCTAATCTAATGATAATATTATTACAACCTCATAGTTTCTGCAGCCTCACTATGGTGGCATTATGTGGATACGAGGACTTTCTTACATAAAACACCGGAATCGTAATAAGATTAAGTACTACTCTACTCTCCCTATCATTATATAAGTGTGGTGTAATCTCTACTATTCATTTTTAATCACTCTACCAGTTCAAGAAATAGTGAAATATTAACTCTACCCTTTATATCTTCATTTGAACACTTTACTACTTTAAACAGTAAAATAAACATCTAATCTCCAAATCATTAAAGACAGACAGTTTGACTTGTAAACTCTATCTGTTCATAGTCGTTAAAACAAACAAAACTGAGAAATTACTTTTTGTATTATTGTTTTTATTGTCAACTGATGTAAACCACATAAAATATGACTTCTCATAACTCCACTACGTCTGACGTTTTGTTAACCAAACAAGTTAACATTCAAACTGCCTGACTGATTAATATCATTAAGAAATAAAGAACTTTTACTATTCATTTTATTAGTTTCTTAGATTATTGATAAAGAGAATTAGTATTCTCTCCTTTTAAATTATAAACATGTAGTTAACGTAAACAAAGATTAAAGCATATATCTTATATCCATCTAAGTATTCTACATGCCAAAGTTTGAACATTGTAGAATATAAAATGAAACTCTTATCGTTTACGTATAGTTAGGTACCATTATCAGTTAAAGTAGAATATATCATAAAACTATTGTCGTTTAAGTATAGTTAGGTACCAGTATCAATAAAAGTAGAATATAAACTGAAACTGTTATCGTTTACGTATAGTTGGGTACCAGTATCAAGTAAGTAGAATACAACCTAAAATTATTGTCGTTTACGTGTAATTAGGTACCATTATCATTTAAACTATAACATAACCAAAAACTATTGTCGTTTACATATAGTTTGGTACCATTATCAGTTAAAGTAGAATATATCATAAAACTATTGTCATTTATGTATAGTTAGGTACCAGTGTCAATAAAAGTAGAATACAAACTGAAACTACTGTCGTTTATGTATAGTTAGGTACCATTATCAGTTAAAGTAGAACATAACATAAAACTATTGTCATTAACGTATGGTTGGGTTCTACAGCTTTAGATTTAAGACTATATCTCTCTTCTGTTGAGCCACATTTGAAACAACTATTTCCTTTAAAAAACCCGAAAATCTCATTAGATTTAGTTAAATGGTTTTGTTTAAAATGTTGTTATTATGTTTCAATAATTATACTTCAATTAAATTGGATATTAACTGTAAACGGATAACAAATTCACAGATTCGGGTTTTATTGTAAACAGTTACATAGTATGTGTTATGGAAACTTTTTTATTTTTAATAAATTCGACATGTTCAAAAGTTATTTTATTTTACAAAATTTTTACAGCTTAATAAGGGGTTCGCGAAGAGACAAACGTTTGGAACCGCTGGTATGAATTAATGGAGCTTGTACGAGGGCAAGATGTACGTTTTAAATAGTTATTCCTTGCAAGTGTGCCTGTCTTTAAAACTGTAACAAATACTGTTCATGTCACCTACATTACTTATCCAAACAAGTAATGGTGATGAATAGCGAGAGAATATGAATTATGTTTGCTACATAGTTTAATTAAACAGAATTTGTTTTGCTGTTTCAGTAGCGCTTGTTTGATAAAAAAAAAGAAGCGGAGATTTCCATGCGTTAAGCTAATAAGAATAAATAAAGAAAACAAACTCAAAGGGAGACCTTGCTTAAAACAAGCCCAATCACCTTTGTGAGTCCCAGCATGACCGGATGGTTAGGGCGCTCGACTCATAATCGGAGGGTGTAGGATTCGAATCTCTGTCCCACCAAACATGATCAACCTTTCAGCCATTGATATATTACAATGTTACGGTTAATCCCACTACTTTTTCGTAAAAGAGTAGCCCAAGAACTGGCGGTGGGTGGTATTGATTAACTGCCTTCCTTCCAGTCTTACACTGCTAAATTAGGGACTCTCGTGTAGCTTTGCGCGAAATTCAAAACAAACAAACACCTGTGCGTCATTATAAAGTCTCATTCAAACAACGAAAGGAAAACAATTGAATTTGATGATAATTAATAGCTTTCTCTTAAGTTAAATTAAGATAGTGAATGAATTAAACCTGTTAATTAAAGGCATGCAGAGAAATAGAAAAGCTAATATAAAAACCAAATGTACCAGGAATGATCTCTGCAACTTTACACACTTTCACCTCCATCACTGCACTAGATTATGTGCACGTGTATTTAAGGTGCAAACCAATAAATGGATTCGTTAGTTCATTTGTAATTAAGCACTAAGCTACACAATGGGCTATCTGTGGTCTGCCCACCACGAATATCAAAACCCAGGTTCTAGAGTTGTATATTCTCAGGCATAAAGCTTTTCCATTTTTATAAATTGTAAACATAGCATGCACGTATTTAAATATATTCTAACTCCAATTTAACCCAACAGATAGCGATACATATCAATACACGACAGTTTCTAAAGATAAAGTATATATTTTCTACAAGTATAACATAAAAGTAAACAAACAAGGGTATTAAAAATTATTAATTTTTAAATGAAATAGGAATCTTGCTACAAATCAAGTTAAAAACAACTAGAAGAATAGCAAGAGAGGCAGGAGAGGAAATAGAGATTGGAGCAGACGTGGACTTGTCGACTCTCTTAACCATGTAGGGGAAAGGGTTTTTCACATGTTTGGAGAAGACTCTGTTGGAGGCACGGAAAGATCTGTTTGCACTTACACTGTAGCAGTGGGACGTAGTGCAGCAGCATGTGGAGTGGAGAGACAGTACCTTCTAAGCCTCTAGGTAGGAAATATTGTTCACAGTTTATAAAGGTTGGACCTCTTTCTCTTCCACCCACTTAGAGCAAAAACGGAAGTACGAGGGGTGTAAATTACTGTAATCAATACTGTACTCGTTCCAGTTCGTACTCGTAGGCGTTGTGATTTTTGCCACCACAACGAGTACACATCAGAGAACCACGACAAGACGCCTTTGAATGAGCAAACTGCTGACATTAGAAACATGGGAGAGGGTTAGGAATATATGGCCGTATCTTACAGTTAAGGTAACCTGCCTTGATAGTGTCAGATGAACGATGTAAAACATCAAAATAAGAACATTGATAGCAGCATTATTCCATTTTTACATTAGTAACAGTATTATTCCATTTTTACATCAGTAACAGTATTATTCCATTTTTACATTAGTAACAGTATTATTCCATTTTTACATTGGCAACAGTATTATTCCATTTTTACGAGTGGAGATACGACATATAGCAGAAGCTGGAGAAGCCAGAGGGGATCTCTAACTCGAGAATGTTCTTTAAATCCTTATTAACAATAACTCCTCTTGAGGAATTCAAATTACAAGGAAACTAACCTCGATGGGTACATCCCCGATAGTCTTCGATTTTAGGAGGAGTATGGTATGTTGTGGTGTAGATGTTTCCACCAAAATGTCTCCAGAACACAACTTTCTCACTGACTTAGATGAGCCAGCAAGACCCTCCAATCCCTTTTGAATAAAAAAGGGGAGATATATGTCCTAAGGATTTCTCAGATAAGGAATGCATAATGAGAAATCGAGATACAGAATCCGACTGTGAAGGTGACTGTGTTACAAAGTCTTCAATACGTGGTCATTTTCCAATCATCTGTTGTTGTTGTTTTCAGTTTGTTTGTTTTTTTCATGCATGGGAGTATTCATAATAAATCGAATACATTTCAGTGCCCGTTGTTTCAACTAACCGTGAAGTCCTACGAGGGTATGTACTGCTATACCAAACAATGACATTGCAGCAACACCAGAATTTCTTGAGAACTATGCCCCTAATACCAGCATCAGACACAATGTCCACAACACTCGTTAAGAACGTCCAACACTGGTACTTGGTTGATCCTAGCCCAATAGGACTAGCCGATTGATTCTGGTGGGCCACCTTAAGGTCACCATATACAGAAATTCAAAGCCAAAGAGACGTATTAGGGTTGAGTCCTTCGATCACCAGAATCATCTCATGGGTCGCCACACACGGCAAACACGTGGGTGGATGTTCAGATAAAAGATGAGATAAACTGAAAGTACAGAATCTTCTCTGGGAGATTTCTTCACCATGTACAGGAATCCACTTCGAGTGGCATTTATTATGTTTTGGATACTTGTAGCAACTCTATGAATAAACAGCGATCCTTACAGCCCATTAACATTTCATTTTTTCCTATTTATACAATTTACAATGACAAGTTTATTTTCGTGAAGATGAATAACAGATATACACAAAAACGCAGTTTTACTAATTTGTAAATCATATTAACGTATACTAATCACTACTTTTTTTATTACAGAACTATACAGAATTATTTATAACATGTGTATACTTTTTTCCTTTAAAAATTCTTGCTATGTTAAATCGAGAGTATATTACCTATAAACCGGTTTGATTTGTTTTGAATTTCGCGCTAAGCTACACCAGGTCTATATGCGCTAGCAGTCCCTAATTTAGCAGTGTAAGATTGGAGGGTAGGCAGCTCGTCATCACTACCAACCACCAACTGTGGAACTACTTTTTTGTCAACGAATAGTGGGATTCACCGTCACATTGTAAAGCTACTCGAGAGCTATCTGTACTAGCCGTCCCTAATTTACCAGTGTAAGACTAGAGGGAAGGCAGCTAATCATCACCACCCACCGCCAACTCTTGGGCTACTCTTTTACCAACGAATAGTGGATTTGACCGAAACATTATAATGCCCCCCACGGCTGAAAGGGCGAGCATGTTTGGCGCGATGGGGATGCGAACCCGCGACCCTCAGATTACGAGTCGCACGCCTTAACACGCTTGGCCATGCCGGGCCCCTGCTTAGATGTAAATTACAATTCTCTACATTACCTTTCATATATCACTACACTACTTATATATATCAATTAGTTTTGTATATCATCTTCCACTGAACATCTAAAATACTCAGATACTGACTAGAGATTTCTATATCACCTTTAATAGAACACCTATATCTGTATAATAAGATTCAGTGTCTGTATCTATGTGTGTGTCACGTAACCACCACCTCTTAACTACTGACTCACCAACCTGTAAATGGCGTCAAACGAATAATCTTCTCGAATCCCACATTTGTAAAAACGTAAAATATTTCAACCAACCCGTAAGGGAACCCGGGTTTTCAGCAAAAACACTTTTACGGGGTATCCCCGAAAGCAGATCCCCAATTTGTCATTGGTTCACATTACAAGTAGACCCACTAATTACCGTTCATAATGTATTTAAATAAATTAAAACTGCATCATAACGACAACGGTTATTACATTTAACAATAGTAGTTCAATAATCAAACTTGCATTATAGTGGCCCTGTGATTGTAGGTCATAAGCCCATGGGTTCACCAGTTATTTATATACCAACTAGAGTTTTATATATAACCTTTCATAAAACACCTGTATTACTTATATATCAGGCTCGGCATGGCCAGGTGGTTAAGGCATTCGACTCGTAATGTGATGGTCGCGGGTTCAAATCCTCGTCACACCAAACTTGCTCGCCCTTTCAGTCGTGGGGGTGTTATAATTTTACAATCAATCCCACTATTCGTTGGTAAAAGAGTAGCCCAAGAGTTGGTGGTGGGTGGTGATGATGATGACTAGCTACCTTCCTCTAATCTTACACTGGTAAATTAGGGAAGGCTAACGCAGATAGCTCTCGTGTAGCTTTGTGCGATATTCAAAAACAAACAAACAAACTAATATATCAACTGGAGTTTTATATAAACTAAAGTTTTATATATGACTTTTTACAGAACACGTATATTATTTATGTATTAGCTACAGTTTTGTATATCGCCTTTAAAACACCTGCATTATATATCAACTATAGTTTCAAATATAACCTTTAATAAAACACTAACATTACTTATATATCAACTAGGGTTTTGTATACCTATATTACTTATATGCCGACAGAACATCTAAATTTCTTACAGACCTACTAGATATGCATAAGTAATATCATTATTTGTAATTATGTGATATACAGAACTATGAAAATCACATATCAATCTTTCAGCGGCTATTTTGATTTCAGGCTCTGATTTTTTATAAAAATAGAAGAATAGCAAATGGCTTCCAATTGAGTGAATCAGGTAAATAAACACATCACCAAAAATACTTCCTAGGACATGAACGGATATCAAATACAGAGAGAAAAACCACAGTTCGAAACTACCTGTTAAAAAACCTTACCTCTAATGCTACGAATGACTGAGAAAAAGCATATTTTCACTGGAATTTTGCCCTTGTCTTATCTAAATAGATCACTCGTGCACATTCATTCATATAAGTATATTTTTTTATCAGACGACCGCAAGTTTCAGATCGTGACACTGCATTCCGATAGACGTAACAGTGAACGCTTTTCGTAGGTACCACTATATAAAGGTTGACAGTTATAAGTTCGTGCAACGTTTGCCGTGACACTACAGACTGATTCGTATATAAATGGCACGTAGTTTGAGAGATAGAACTTTTAAAAATGGCCGCTGGAATGAAAATATACACGTGAAAAGTATGTAGCAAACAGAAATTGAAGAATAACGTTTCTTCTATCTCCCTCTTTTTGCAATCTAAAATTTGAACTATCTACTGTGACGTCCTGAGAATATACCTCACGCAGCTTACTGAATTAGTAATGGAACGGATTCGTGACAGTTGACTATACCACTCTCAAACACGCTATTTTATATAACAGATCTCTATGTGAAACCTACGGAGTGTGGTTTAAATTCACTGTAACAATACCATTTATCATACGACAGAAGGTTAAAGGAAAAATAGCAAAACTAGTATTTCGGCTCTTAGGAAACTTATGTTTAAATAGATTGAGCGTAGATACATTAAAAATAATTATTGAACTACTCTAAGAAACGATGGTCGTCTGACAATAAACTAACTTCAAATAATCAGCTACAAAATATAGTGCCTAACAGAAACAGTAAGTTAGGCTTAAGTAGATAGAAAGTAGCCACAGAATTAACATTAAACTTAATGAACTTAACAGAATTAACGTTACAAAACTTATGACTTCGCAATAGACTAATCTTAACAAAACATAACAGCAGATTTATAAACAAACAGTTAAAATTAAGAAAGGTAAGGGCAATATAAACCTCTATCTAACAAGAGATTGTGAAAAAAATAAAGAACGAACGAAACTATACCGACAAAAAACTCGTTAATTCACAATATGTTCTAGTACAGCAAAATACAGTTGCTAAGATGGGCAGTAATTTCCTGTCCACAAAACAAGAAACAAATCAATCAGTTTAGCAACATATACAGCTATCATCACCCGAGAGGCACGAGCTTTAGCATGAAATGCATAGACCATTACGAAATATATAAACAAAAACTGTTCGTTATGTGGTAATAGTATTTATTTACTGATTTTTTATTGTTGAAATATTGGTCAAATGAACTTTTGTTTCTTTGTCTTTGGATAATTGCACAAAGCTATTTCTACTAGTCATCTATTACAACGCTAAAATCAGGGGTTCGATTTCCCTCGGTGGACTCAGTAGATAGCCCGATGTAGTTTTGCTATTAGAAAACATACACACACTAGCCATCTACAATTTTAAACTGATAGACAACAGCGCAAATAGCTAGTTAACAGCACCCGCCGCCAACTCTGAGGCTACTCATGTGTGACCAAATAACTGGATTTGACCATCACTCATATAACGCACCTGAAAGAACGAGTATAATTTATTTTTCGGTAACGGGACTCGAATATGAGTATTTATATCTTTGATGAGGACGCTAACCATTGGGCTATGCTTGACCTTCACTCAGGTTAAAGGGGCAAAATCCTGTGATTATGTACAGACACCGTTCTGCAAATACAGTTATAATGACACTTAATAACATTTGAACAATAAAATAATTTTAATTTATTATAGTATGCTGAGAAAATACCCGTGCACTTTACAGACCCATCACAATATCCATAGTGACAGACATATAACACACTTAAAGACATCTGAACAATAAAATAAATGTAAGTCGTCATAGTATAATGGAAAATCACCGGTGTAATTCGCAGGCTCACCATAATGTCTGTATGGACAGATACTTGTAGCCCCCATCCATCCACCCTAAGTGACTCAGTATAGAAAGTCTGCAGGCACACACCACTGAAAACCAGGTTGCAATACTCATGGTGGGTATAAATGAGTCATTGTATTGCTTGATGTTGTACAACATACAAACAGACAGACAAACACTTGCGAAATTAAACTAAATCTGTAGAAAAACTTCCAGTGTATTTTTTATCTGTGACCTCGTTTTTACTGGTTTGTATATTTATAGTGGTTTCTTACTTCATCAACATGAAATACGTAATAAACAGTTGCATAAGTCTAAGTAGGATACGTTTCTTTTTATCGTATTCTAATTTTTTTTATCCTCCTTGAACAACAATTCACTGTAATTTACGTACTTCAGTACCTTCCAAGTACGTCAAAATTCCTTCACTTAACAGTGATCGTAAATCAACGTTGTTGGCCCGGCATGGCCAGGTGATTAAGGCGCTCGATTCGTAATCCGAGGGTTGCGGATTAAAATCCCCCTCACACTAAACATGTTCTCCTTTTCAGCTGTGGGGGTGTTATATGTGACAGTCAATCCTACTATTCGTTGGTAAAAGAGTAGCCCAAGAGTTGGCGGTGGGTGGTGATGACTAGTTGCCTTCCCTCTAGTGTTACGCTGCTAAATTAGGGACGGCTAGCACAGATAGCCCTTGTGTAGCTTTGCGCGAAATTCGAAAACAAACAAACAAACAATTATAACAACTTATAATGTTGACATAGTTTTTTGTTTTTTTTTCTGTAGCACTGTTAAGAGAAATGATGAACGTTTGGACTACAAAAATAACCAACTTAAAATTAAGTTTAAGATATAGTATAATCCTTCAAGTAACACATACGTATTCAAATTCAAATAATTTTCAGGCTAAGCGAGCTTAAGCACTTATAATGCTAAAGCTGGGGGTTCCATACCTGCGTCGATAGCAGATTTGCACTTAAAACTAAACAACTATTTCATAATTACTGTCTTAACTTTAGACGTGGGATTTGGTTAATAATTAAGATTAAATAGTCCACTCGTTTTATCACGAACTAAAATTAGTAAATTTAATAAAGAAGGACGATTATTTATTATCTTAAAAGCAAAGATGTGGTTACTTAAAAACCATAAGGAACCTTACAAGGGTATATAAAATATCTAATAAAAATAAAACATCTTACACCCAAGATAAACATAAACCAGGCTAAAGATACTACCAATTTACTACATAAGTTAAATTATATTAAAACAAAGATCAGACCAAAGATACTACCAGTTTACTATACAAGTTAAATTAACCAAACGAAAGATACTACCAGTTCACAATACAAGTTAAATTATATTAAAACAAAAATCAGACCAAAGATACTACCAGTTCACTATGCAAGTTAAATTATATTAAAACAAAGATCAGACCAAAGATACTACCAGTTCACTATACAAGTTAAATTATATTAAAACAAAGATCAGACCAAAAATACTACCAGTTCACTATACAAGTTAAATTAACCAGACCAAAAATACTACCAGTTCACTATACAAGTTAAATTATATTAAAACAAAGATCAGACCAAAGATACTACCAGTTCACTATGCAAGTTAAATTATATTAAAACAAAGATCAGACCAAAGATACTACCAGTTCACTATACAAGTTAAATTAACCAGACCAAAAATACTACCAGTTCACTATACAAGTTAAATTAACCAGACCAAAAATACTACCAGTTCACAATACAAGTTAAATTATATTAAAACAAAGACCAGACCAAAGATACCACCAGTTCACTATACAATTTAAGTTATATTCGAATACACAATAACTGTAAATAAATAAAACAACAACTGCTAATTGTGTTCCACATGCAAGATAATAACATACTTGTGAAGTGGGTGGTGCAAAATTGGAATTGCGTTAAGCTTATCAAAAGTATGTTGGCCGAAATTTGGCAGGAACTATGCAGGTTGACTTGGAAGTAAGATAGTTGGATTTGTTTCGAATTTCGTACAAAGCTACATGAGGGCTATCTGCACTAGCCCGCCTTATTTTAGCAGTTAGTCACCACCACCCACCGCCAACTCTTCGGTTAATCTTTTACCAATGAATAGTGGGATTGTCTGTAACATTATAACGCGCTACAGATGAAACGGCGAGATTGTTTGGTGGAAAAGGTATTTGAACCTGTAACCTTCAAATTGCGAGTCAAGAGCCCTAACCAACTTTTACAATATCAAAGGTACAGCGATGCTTATTTTTTATATATTTCTGTCTGACGTATTTGAACACAGTAAAAGTTTTAGATTAATATTCATTTAATAAATGGTTAGATATTTCCTTAAAACTGGAAACCCTCATACAAGACTTCACTGAAGTTAAAAGAATAAACACAGAAATAATTTTAAAAAAGCCAATGTGCATAAACGAAGACACAACATCATATGAAGTATAATCTAAGTTGCAAATAAACTAATGAAGCACCTAATTAATAAGAAATAGACTCCAATAAATAAATTAATTAACTAGAGAAGATAACAAAGGGAAACCAGTTCTAACTTTCACTTCCGAACGCCAAGCTGCCTCAAGCAACCCTAATAGATCGAAATGTACGCATCTTTATTGTTCGTATTATTAATTGGAATAATAAATTAAGCAAATAGAAGCACCATTTTCCTTTCTCGTTTCTGCTGTAGTTCTGAAATAAGATATATTTTTAACAGGAGTCAACCGAAAGAGATGGAAAAATGACAGAAATTAACAGAGAATAAATATTTAAAAAGTGACCCTGGATGTGTAGGAATGGTAGCACCTTGTCCATTGCGTAAATAATGTTTCACGGTGCAGGTAGCAATGAGATTAACCCTAAATAATACGTCGCGTAAACACCTTAGAAGATTTGGGTTAGGCTTAATTCCATATATGTCCCCCAGTGGCACAGAGTTATGCCTGCGGACTTACAACGCCAGAATCCGGATTTCGATAGCCGTGGTGAGCAGAACACAGATAGCTTTGTGGTTGAATTTGAACAAACAAACAAAAATTTCACATACTACGCCAACAATGTAAAATAATTTTCATGATAAAGTAACACAATAAAACTTAAAAATAGTAAAATAAACACATGTATTTAAACAACAAAACCAGTGCAATTAATTAAGCTAACATCAAAGAAAGAATGCAATGTACTTTACTTACAAATAACATGAAAAACTACGTTTTGCCATATCCTCTATCACCGAGTTCCTGTCAGAAACTGATGTGTGCGCAAAACTTTATATCCACCCAACTATTAAAAAACTTGACACTGATATGTTTGTTCATTTGAAGTTTAGCACAAAGTTACACATTGGGTTGTCTGTGCTAAGCCCACCATAGGTATCGAAACCCGATTTTTAATGTTTTAAATCAGAAAACAAACCGCACTGATATATTATCAAAACCTTAGACGTCCTCTTCCAACCATTAAAAAATTATATGTACACAAGACTTTAAATATCCCCCCGTCACCCAATATGCTCGCCCTTTCAGCCGTGGGGGCATTATAATGTGACGGTCATTCGCATTATTCGTTGGTAAAAGAGTAGCCCAAAAGTTGGCGGTAGGTGGTGGTGACTAGTTGCCTTCCTTCTCGTCTTACACTGCTAAATTAGGGATGGCTAGCGCAGATAGCCCTCGAGTAGCTTTGCGCGAAATTCAAAACAAACGCCCCTCCCTCCCCCAAAAAAAGTCGATAAATAGAAACCAATGGAAAAACCATTAAATGGTTCAGACAATGTAACGTTAGAATAGCTTAATACTGACACATTACGACACATGTTACAGATATTAATGATATCAGAAACCTACAGAAAGTGATGTAAAAACTATTATTTATGAAGAATGAAAATAATGAATAATGATAAATAACTGAATCTTAGAGTAATTAAAAATATAACGATCAAATTAAGTTAAACATAAAAATAAATAATTTACAAAACATACCATAAGCAGTGTCAAACGAAACTTATCGGACCATACATACCTCAAAACAACCTATTTTAGTTGACACATTAAAAATAATTTACAAAACATACTATAAGCAATGTCTAACGTAGCTCATTGGAACATATAAATATAGTTAAAACAACCTCTTTTAGTTAACACATTTAAAATAATTTACAAAACATACGATAAGCAGTGTCTAATGAAGCTTATCGGACCATATATATACCTAAAAACAACCTCTTTTAGTTAACACATTAAAAGTAATTTTCAAAACATACTATAAGCAGTGTCCAACGTAGATTATCGGAATATATAAATATAACTAAATACAACCTCTTGTACTTTACACATTAAAAATGGTTCTATTTGGGACTAATATACAGTATAGTCTCAAATAAAATAATGTTTATTGTCCAAACGAAAAACTCGCTGTTTTCAAGGTGGTTTATTTTTTATTCCTTTTACACGTGTTAAGTTTTACAGAAAGGCAACGGAAACAAAAACAAGTAATAAACATATTGCAAAAAATAATTATGATGTAGTGATGTCATAAAGTAGGGTTTTGTTTGTTTGTTTGTTTGTTTGTTTGTTTATTTGTGAATTTCGCGCAAAGCTATTCGTAAGCTATCTGCGCTAGCTGTCCCTAATTTAGCAGTGTAAAGACTAAAGGGAAGGCAGCTAGTCATCACCACCACCGCCAACTCTTGGGCTACTCTTTTACCAACGAATAGTGGGATTGACCGTAACATTATAACGCCCCCACGGCTGAAAGTTCGAGTATGTTTGGTGCAAGAGGAATTCGAGCCCGAGACCCTCGGATTACGAGTCGAACGCCTTAACACACTTGGCCATGCCAGGCCCCATATTGTAGGGAAACAAGGTAACCATATCTCTCCAAGAACATCTTTTATCTATAACTAAACGTTCAATTTCTGTAAGAAACGAGTTGGACTGTGTTCATAACATTACGCGTTAATCCCCGTCACACCAAACATGTTCGCCCTTTCAGGCGTGGGGGCGGTATAATGTAATCGTCAATCCCACTATTCGTTGGTAAAAGAGTAGCCCAAGAATTGGCGGTGGGTGGTGATGAGCTCTGATACAAGTAACAATAACAATAATGTTGGCAGTACAGCAAGCAAAGAAATAAGAAAAATAACTAGTCAGTTTGATCTCTCAAGTGTAAGTAGCAACTCCGATAACATTAGAAGTGTAACAAACAAATATTTTTTGTTTGTTTAAACACAAAGATCTATAATGAAGTATCTGTGTTCTGCGCACTATGAGTATCGAAATTCGATTTATACGGTTTAAGTCCGCAGACATTACGCCGTGCTACTGGGAGGCCAATCAGAGAAATAACTCAAAGGCGGAATGCATACGTTCTTCAAAGATGCTCACAAGCAGATTATCAAAAAATAGAACATTCTGGGAGACTTCAGTGAGTTGGTGAATTCGAAAGCATTCACAGTAAGAATTATTCTGGCTAGTTTGGGAAGGTTAAGTCAGTATGAAGTTTGTGTTTCGTGTTTAGTAAATATTTTAGTACTAATAAACCACTGTAACGTACGGAAAACACGTCACATTATGTCTCTATCGCGGAGACATTTGAATGTTTTAATAACTTATGAGTGATCGAACCGAATGTTAACAATTATAATAATATAAAGATAGCACGCTAACTGCTACCAGTGGCTCATAACGCTAAAAATTGGGTTATGATTCCCGTAAAGGCACAAGCAGTCTATTGTATAGCTTCGTGTTTTATAACAAAGAACTAATTAACCCCTTAAACCAAACTTTAATATACATGAGATATTAATATAATGTCGAAGATTATATAATCATTATATTTGAAATACATATATTTTTATCATAATGCGAAATAGAATACAGGTAAAAGATAAATTAGTCCTAATGTACGGAATTATCGTTTTCTCATTACACGAATATTGGCGTTTTCAATTATAATTCCAATATCTTACAAAGTTCAGCCAGCTCAGGAGATTCAGGCTTTATATAAATCCACGAAGTAAAATAAACTAACAAAGTAAATTAATCAAATTGATCAAATTAACTAAGACGTTCAAATATACATAAAATACAAAACTTTAACCAATAATATTTAATTGAATTAACTAACAATATGGAACTGAAATGTGGTTATCACCAACAAGATATGTAAATACGTTAATTGCCTATAATACCCTAAGTTTACCGGTGCAAAAAATATTTCGTACTATATTCAGTTCCTAACTATATCCAAAAATACACATTAATTGGTCACTCCATAACATTAATAGATAATTTAAATAGACAGTGGTAGTCATTAATATAAATAAATTACTGACCTACCTAATTAAATAAAACAAATGTGTACGCGAATTATTTGATGCTAATAGCAGCAAAATTCGACTGAAATATCATATTTCACTCATATTGTCTCAAGAGAGTAAAAACGTGAAAAAATTAACAAAATAGTGTTGTACTACATATACAGACACACGCACAAAGTTGCTTTGGACGTGTAGTTCGAAGATTGGGAGATCCAGGAATGCTTGCGGACACTTGTGTTTTCGAATAAATCACTACCTAGTTGTTTACCCAGTTATATAATAAGGGTTAACCTGCAACTGACTGGCAGCTGGGTCCAGAGTATATGTCTCATACGCTTCTGCCATTGAAACCGAAAATTAGAGTAAATTTTGATATTAGGCTGCAAAAACATAAGTTTGGTTAGTACGTATAGGTGGTGGTTGACCTGTACAAGTTAGACCTTTGTCAGTTGGAAAAGGTGTATATAAACATATGCCTAGTACATTTATAAAAAAATATACAGGCTATTCGCTGCCATATTTTTAAACATATTTTAATATAAATTTATGTTTCTCGAGCTTCCTGATAACTTAGAAGAGAGATATTCAAAATGTATATAATTTATTCAAATTGAAAACATTAAAGTGAAGTTTTGGTGACAATTATAATGTTTTATTTTCCCAATGATTTGTTTGTTTGAAATTAAGCACAAACTTACATTATGGGTTATCTGTTCTGTGCCCACAACGGGTATAGAAACGCGGTTTGTAGCAGCGTGAGTTGGCAGATATGCCGCTGCGCAACTGGGGGTTTTCTTATGGGACCGAATAAACTTCTGGAGCATACAAAAAACCATCAGTTAATACATTTCATTATTATTATTATCTGTTTCCCGGTAGGACAGCTGTATGTGTTCGGATATACAACGCTAAAATCAGCGGTTTTATTCTCCTCGGTAGACACAGCAAATAAATAACCAGATATACCTTTGCTCTAAGAAATACACACTCATTATCAGCCTTGCATTGTGCTTGTCGCGACATCTTTTGACTGAAATGTTTACAATATTTAAGTATATTTTTGAACTGGCTACAACTGGTTTCTATGAGTACAAAATCGATAAATGATAGTAACCGATAGTTGCAAATGTATCTTAAGAAGTGCGCAGCGTTTCAAAGCGTTGGTCTTGAAAATTTTAACAAATATATATATGTAATAATATTCTATCATATATGCTTCAAGCTGTTGCGTGTGAAGAGTTCGTATCGTAATAGTTGATTATTAATTTGTTTTTCACGAATAAATACGACCACATTCTGCGACATGACGTTAAACGTACTGCTGGAAATGTGACGTGACGTAATTCTAATGACGTCAAAGGATACTTTGTATGAGAAATAGGTCGAATAATAGAGGCCAGTAACCGAATACAAATATGAATATTTCTTGATTTTCTGAATAACAAAAACTAATACAGGACACATGATAAGTATTAAAATACGATTATATATAGGAATGTATTGATACTTTACCAGGTAATTTGAAATAATGATAAAACAGCAAACGATAAAGTTGCAATACTTTTATTTTATGAAAAAAAACAAAAAACATTTTTAGAAACCGACACAAACAAAATTTGAACAAATAATGGCATTTCAATCCATTTATTTTTCCAAGTGGAATAACAATATTTTAAAAATTTTAAAAATATATATATTTTTAAATGACACTTGCAAATATTATAACAGTCCACTGTTTTTGTATGGGATCTGAGGTGTTTTGCCTCCGATGCTAAACAAACGTTCAACGGGAGCAGAGGATGCTGGAATACTCAGATAACGTTTGGCTAGTAAAGATAGGATAGTGAAGTTTTCTTCATGGAACTTCCAATAATTTAGAGAGTTTCTTTCTTTAGGAATGCAAGGACCATTGAGACAGGTGTTGATCTTTGTGCTCCCTGAAGATGAGATAACTGGTTTCTTGGAGGCAGCAAAAAAAAACAAAAAACTTACTTATTCGCGAGGGGAAGGAGTTTCTAGTTCTCTTTGGATTCCATTCTTGTAAGATTATTTGTTTAAGAAATTTTCTTAACTTCTTGCTGGAAGAGCATTCGATTGGATTTATAGATTATAGATCTAAGGAAACACCAGTCACTTTTAAGTTTCTGGTCCAATGCCGCAGTCATACCGAGTCAACCGAATGTGAACAACTTTCTTCAGTGCAGAAACAAAATTGAAATTATTTCTGGACTGCATGCTGTCAATCTCAGTCATCAGTCCATAAATACTTGGTACTCTATATATGGAGGTAACAATGTTCTGAACCTGGATGGAATATTTTACTTTTTCAAAAGGTGTCAGTATTATCACCAAATCTCCAAGTGCAGTTTCACAATGCAAAGTAAGCTTCAATGTACCAGTACCTAGATCATCCAACTTCTTCTGGTGAATCTTCAATAAAAACTTAATGATCTTAATTTCTCAGTTACGTCGTGTTGGTGTTACTTCCTCGAGTAGACCAAGTGTTTGCATTGACTTACGACCATATAACAAAGCATCCATGTCTACCATTAGATCTTGAAAATGTTTTGCCTCCGTCGCTGAGAATGGATCCAACAGGCAATACGACCGAGGAGTTGTTAGTGATGTCCTTCTTACAAGGATGTGTGGATTTAATTGATTCTATAGGGTACGCTGCGTTCCCCAGTGACAGAGCCATACGTCTGCGCTAAAAACCAGGTTTCGATACCCGTGATGGTCAGACCACAGATAGCCCCTTCTGTAGCTTTGTGCTTAATTCAAAACCAACCAACCAGTATGCTGCTGCACCTGGTCGGAAGTACTAGAATCAGATGTAGACATCTGTAACTTTGCCTCGCCATTATGCCAGAAATACCAAAGCGTATCTCGGTTAAAGAATGTGAAATACAGTTTATAATATATATATATATATGTATAGTTTATAGTTAAATTAAATTTCTCATGTTTTAAGTAATATTCATCAATTCAAGTTATTATTATATTATATTATATTATATTATATTATATTATATTATATATAAAGACATATAATAATAACAATAACTTAAATTGATGAATACAACTTAAAACATGAGCAATTTAATTTAACTATAAACTATAAATTATTAAAATAAAAATGTATAATAAATAAATACATGAATTGTATAATAAAAACATATAATTCTAATTCAATGCAAATAATAAAAACTACAGTTTACCACTATTATACTGTATACTTTACATAGATTATAGTTCATGTTAACAAAATATAGTTCGGCATGTTCACGTGGTTAGAGTGCTCGACTCTTAATCTGAGGGTCACGGGTTCGAATCCCCGTCACATCAAACATGCTCGCCCTTTCAGCGGTTGGGGGATTGTAATGTTACAATTAATCCCACTATTCGTTGGTAAAAAAGTAGCCCAAGAGCTGCCTTCTCTCTAGTTTCACATTGCTAAATTAGGAACAGCTTTCGTGTAACTTTGCGCGAAATTAAAAAAAAATAAAAAAATAAGAGCTTTACAGCCAATATTCATTTTCTAGTTAGCCATGCATCTCTTTTTTTTTGCTTAACTTGGGTTACGATGGTTGGTAAACCTTTGTACATAATACTGTACTTCATTAAATTTATTCTATATTACACTGTACTTTGGTAAATTTATTTGCACTTGCTTTTTCCAGCTTTTACCGAGTTATTTTGAAACTTCGTCTTTCTATAGCTTTTACGTCCTTTCATTACTTCGTTCACCTTGTAGTAATTACTCCATGTTAGTTATCTGGCCATTTCTACCACTGATAGTTCCCAAACTCGGCAGCAATTACAACTATGATGTGTTATTATCTTAATTTCGCTTATGACCCTTCAAACATTTCACTTTCTCGTATGTATAATAAACAACTCGAAAATGATCACTTCATGGAGTCTTCCAATCTTAAACTCGGATTACAAACTTTCCTTTCTTATCCGAATAGAAGATTTGAATAATACTTTATATCATAAGTAATTTAATACCTTCCCTATACAAGAGAACTGGTTTGGTTCGTATTGACACTTTCATTTGTGATAACATCTTAACAAAATAAACATGTTAAGAGATGGCATTTTAGCTCGTACATGAAGCGAAATAAGAATCGAACGAGATCCAAGACAAGCACACTGACTCTCCTCAAACCCAAATATAAACTAGTGGTGAAACACTCTCAAACCCACACTAATCCAACGCACCAAAAGGTTATGTCCTGATACAGCTTTCATCTACATTTTCCTTTTAATCACACACTGAAACTGCTCTGTAATGATAACAAAACCAGGAGGAATGTGGATGTTGAGGTTGTTCAATCAATAAGTCACAACCTAATAAAGCCTTTTATTTTCTTTTATAACGATAATACTATAACATTTCTCAGATTTAGTTACAATAATATCTTTATTATTGGGTAGAAATTTCAAAACATGTATGCTTTTAAATCTCAAGCCGAGAACAAAGATATTATTGTCACCAAACCAGACAAACGTAGCAAAGCCTGTTAAAAGTGTTAAATACAATGAAATATGTTTAATTGTTTTATGAATTTCGTGCAAAGATACACGAAGGCCATCTGCTCCAGCCGTCCCTAATTTAGCAAGGATCTATCTAGTCATCACCACCCATCGCCAACTCTTGGGCTATTCTTTTATCAACGAATAGTTGGATTGAACGTGTTTGGTGTGACGAGGATTCGACCTGTGAAGCTCAGATTACGAGTCTAGGGTCCTAACCATGTGACCATGTCCAACCGAGTACAATGAGTTAAACAGTAATAAATAACAGGAAAAATACGGTGTATTATATTTTGTGTTTTTCACAATTATAAACCTCATTTCTGTGTTTCTTTATGATTTCAAAATGTAAATGTGTTTAGAATATTTTTTTCACATTTTTCGTAACACTGACGTGTTATTTGCTTAAGAAACCATTTGAGATAACCACATAAAAACACCGATAGGTTGCATTTAGATCGAATGCCAATTTATTTGCGACAAAATTTCATCCAAATATGATAAAGTAAACAATTAAATCAAGTTACTAGTGTTTATAGACACAAAGTAAAGCTAAACACGATCTTATACATACTTTGAATATATAGATTATTTGTGGAAACTAATTTTCTCTCTGTATTATACAAAAAAGCTTTGGAATTTCGTTTGTTTTTGAAATTTCGCACAAAACTACTCGAGGGCTATCTGTGCTAGTCGTCCCTAATTTAGCAGTGTAGGACTAGAGGGAAGGCAGCTAGTTATCACCACCCACCGCCAACTCTTGGGCTACTCTTTTACCAACGAATAGGGGGATTGACCGTCACATTATAACGCCTCCACGGCTGGGAGGGCGAGCATGTTTGGCGCGACGCGGGCGCGAACCCGCGACCCTCGGATTACGAGTCGTACGACTTACGCGCTAGGCCATACCAGGCCATACAAAAAAAAAAAAAAAAAAAAGTACACTGAAGAAGCACAACTATTTTAGTGGGTAATTTCACTTGGCCCTAAGATTTTGTAATGTTTTCTACCTAAAGGTCACTGTCGCACACACAGTAAGAAAGTTCGTATATGAACTGGTCATTAGTTCGTACATCAGAAACGACCAGCACTGAACTGCTGGTTGAAGTACACAGTGTAAGATGCTGTTTAGAGGAAACGAACAAGTTTCTGTCACAGACGATATGACGCGTATGTACATACACTGATTACACTATGTAACAAAATTTTAACTTTTTCTTGTTCCTGGCAGAAACTGTTATTTCCCAATTGCTTATGCCTAAAGTAAATGGAAAAGACCTATTTTTCTCTTCAAACTTTTCTTTTGTGACCTGGGAGCGTATAATGAAAACATGATGGGAGACTATAGTTGGGGGCTGATACGTGAAAGTGATTTACATTACAGTCGCAAATCTCGAAAAACTACTCACTTCTAAACATTTTTGTATAACTTTAGTATAAATACATGTAAATCTTGATTCATATGTTGTTTTATTCAGGCCTTATGTAAGTGAAAATGTGCAAGTTTGCCCGATTTTACATAAAAAATAGGTTAATTTCCAAATTTCATTATCCAGGTCACAAAAGCAAAATTTAAAGGGAATAATGATCATTCTCTGTACTTTTACATTACAAGCAATTACGAAATATCACATACTATCCAGGAACAAAACGTGTGTTACATAGTGTTATCTTTAATTAGTATAAAAACCCGTCAAATATGACATGAAATCAAAGCCTATCATGAGCATTATTTACTCTGTCTAAAGAGTGTCTCTTCCTGGTATTCATTAATCACTGTTATTTTCTAATTACATCAATTGCATTATTGCAATAGTTTTCTTAAAACCATATTTCTTGTAAACACTAGATCATCGTTCAAATATTTCTCTTCCTAACAAATGGCAAATTAATATCACTGTGCGAAATACATTCTTGGCATAAAACTTCCACCTTGAGAGTTTCTTTTGTAGTAGAAGAAAATAGTGGAATTGGACTCGTATAAATCACGAAATCCGGAGACATCAAGCGTGAACGACTGACTGACTGACCGACACTTGGCTTTTATGATTATATAATTAAGACAGCGTAAGGTTTATCCTTAGATCACTGCCTCGTTTGTTGTTTTCCTGACATTTGATGTTTTCGAAAATACTGCCATAAAATTAATAAATGTAAGTAGTGTGTTATAAGCAGATCTTGTATCAAAGTTCTGGTATGTTTATGGCCCCTAAGCCATCAAATGTGTGATTTAGAATAGTGAGATCTCTCCCGTCCCTTACGTGTCACCAACATTCCAAAATAATTCGGGAAGGACATTGTAATGTCACACAAGGCAGTAACCTTCTGACCTACTCATCAATCCACAATCCCATAATTAAAGTTTTGTTATTTAGTTGAAATGAAACAAATATTAACTATATCGACTTTAGTTCTAACAAATGTCCCAGTCAGTATTTACCATCTTACTGTGTAAAATACATTTGTGGCTTTCAATAAGCTGAAATTACAGGCCTATTATTTTTTCAAGCTGTTTTTAGTTTACCACAAAATCACCGCTTACATTTTCAAGTTATTTTTTGATTACTGCAAAAACACGGCTAACATTTTCAACCTGTGTTTAGGTGACTAGAAAAACGTGGTTTGCTACATTATAAATTAATGTGTTTCTACATCTAGGGTCTGATCGAAACATTAAGGTTATTAAGTACCATTATTAGTATCTTAATAACGTGTGTTCTTGATTAACGCTATAAACGAAGTTAAGTTAACCCTACTTTACTATACAGTATTTTTTATTATCAAAGTTATACATCACTTTGTATTATCAACGTTGTGTCACTGGGGTGAGGGTGGGGTGTTCTTCCAAAGATAAATACTTTAGTGAAAATCAGTATAGAAATTAATAAGAACAACAAACGACCACAATCTCTTTTAGATATATCATAAGGCGGAGATGACCTTGTGAAGAAGAAAGCGTCATTTATGATCACGTGGGGGAAAGGTGCGAGTGTGCTTGCTGTAGAGCCAGAAGCGTGTCTAGGTATTTAACAGACTTGAGAAGGCGCAAGAATTTTCGACACTTCATTATGATATCGATAATATGTAAATATGTAAAATATTTTCTCAACCCAAACGAGCCGTTTTTGCATATAAATTTCTCAACAAGTGGGTTTCTCGACATCACTGAATATCGATAATGGTTTTCTACTTTGATTGTTCATAACACCAACTGGTGATTCGGGGAACTGTCAAATAGAATTGGGGCACAACATTCCGCGTGCCAGTGTCTAGCGACGCCTTTGCGTTAAGCACAAAGCCACTCAGTGGTCTATCCAAACGTTCCACTAAGTCACCAGGGTACTCATAAAGATTGACGTATTACTTTTAATAATAAATGAATATATAACCCCTAGTAGTCTAACACACTACACAAAATTTGAAATACTTGACCAAAAATCGCATGCCCTTTTAGAAAGGTACAGTATAAAATAACATTAAAAATTGTTACGAAAAGAAACAATACCTTTTAATGGTGAACAGACTTTAAAGTAAAACCCATTAAGAATAAACTTAAGGACAAACGAAACATTTACAAGGTGAATTAAATATATATTTAATGAAACCACGAATATGTAGTTCGAAAATCCGGTCCTTCTAATTGAATGACACTTTAAACACATCAGAAAATTCTAAATAATGAAATAATCCATAAAAACCTTTTCCTTAAAACAAGAAACTTAAAATCATGACTTTAAAGCATAGGAGTAAACAAAAGTAAACATTTATTCAATTAACACTTCTGTCACACTAAACATGCTTACCCTGTCAGCCGTAAGGGCGTTATAATGTTATGTTCAATCCCACTATTCATCGATAAAAGAGTAGCCCAAGTAATTGGCAATGGATGGTGATGATTAGTTGCCTTCCTTCTAATCTTACACTGCTAAACTAGGAACGGCTAGGGCTGAGAGACCTCGTGTAGTTTTGTGTGAATTTCAAAAACAAACAAACAAACAAATCGCTGGAATCTGTTCTAACTTAGGCCGTTTAGTGACGACCTTTTGCAACTTAGTAAAAAAACTCCAACTTTGGCATTTTCTGATTTGTTTAGGTGGTTTGACATGTCCTCATTGCAGAAATCCCTACTGTCAGGGTAGAATTTCATTCACATAATCTCCAACTCAGCCTCATTCTTCTTTCTACTGTCTGGTTGTTGCATTCTTCCCAATTCCAGTAGGAAGAAATGAGATAGAGAATGTAACAGGTTCCTATACACTCAAACTGACTTAGGTTAGGTGATGCCAACCATTATCTTTGAACACTAACCTTCACCAGTACTTCCATTGCCTTTCCTTACATTTACAATCTATGTAATAGGTTTTAGACATGATTGTATGTTATATTATGCCTAGTTTAAGTCCCCTTACATCCTGCATTTCAAGTTTTAATATTCATCTCATAATAAATATTATAGAAAATATTTAATAAATCTGTGTAGTTATTAAAATGAACTTCAATCCACAGGACTAAATATTTTTACCATACCCACATAAAACTGGATACACCAGGTGCATAGTTTCCATGACATATAAACTACTGTCTATGAATTTGATTACTCATTAGTTTCACCTGTTCATGAACATTTCAACTCAATTCATTCAGAATGTCTTCTGCAATACTTTCTACAAAAAATACCAGGAAAAAAATATGTTTTTCAAAATAATGGGAATGTTTCTCCCTCTCTCTTTAAGTCACATTGTCTCTTTGTTACTTTTATCTCTTCGTGAAAATATTATCTTTTTGTTACTTTTAACTCTTCAATAAAAACTAAGTACCTGCCACATGTTTCAATTAAAAAACATATACATGACATTTTCCAGTAACAAAGTACAGGTACATTATTACAGTTACCCTTATACTCATCTGAATACACTTATAGTCAAAATAAAATTATCTCTCTCTGATCCCTCATTGATTTTTCTTCTTGTACTCATGGGTGTTTTATGTAAGATTTATAGACTAACATGTAATCATGCAAGAGTATTTATATATCTGTATGTATTACACACTCTTTAGTAATTTATGGCTTCTACATTTATAATTTGATAAAGCTCAGTTAACCAAGTAATGTCAAATTCTACCAGTTCATATTTCAGGTTCCACAAAATAAATAATCACTGGCAAAATCAGAATGAATCGGGACATTACCTTCAAGTTATAGCCAAAAGTACAATCTTTGTTGCTACTACTGCACCTCAACATGTGCTCAGATGAAACACAACTCTTTTGTAACTTGTAGAACTAACATGCTAACAAGTAAATGAAATTCTTGCAAGTAGAGGGTAGAATGATCTGCATAGTTTTGATCTCTCCAATAGATTATAAGAGTGATTCTGCAAAACATCAAACAATTTTTTTTTTTTTGCATCGAAGATTTCACTCAGTGGCTGAGAAATTAAAGGTTACAATGTACTTCTATTCACTGATCATTTAATTACATGATTGACCAACTTTATAATGCTTGAGTATTAGTCACAAAATGGAGTCCATACATTCTGCCAGACTTTTTTACCTGCTAACTCATAAAGCAAGGATCAGAAAGATCTTTCAACTAAGTTTTCAAACTCCTAGCTACTATCTTCGGTTGTACAAACTGTTAATGCATTAGCTTTGGTATCTATTTATTCCATTTGAATAAGCTTCTGGTGATTAAACATTAACCATATGGTATTGTATATACCTGATATTTCATATTACCTCCAAGGGGGTTTGAAAGTAAGGTCCTGGAAATCCTTTCAGTCACCGACTTTTCAATAACTTTCCTAGCTGTTGATGATTGAGTGATAACTGTACTGTGTGAAACATTAATTATATCTTAATAGCACTTCATAACTGGAAAAGTAAGCATTGCAAAGTTATTTCTATCATTAATCATTTGCTGCAATGATTGTCCTAATTTTGTATTGATGTGAAAATCACAAAGTGTAGTGTATAAGTTGTACTATAAACATCACTCAGTGGTTTTGAAAGCAAATATTGCCATTCCTTTCAATAACTGAGTGGTAGCCAAACTATGTAATTTACATGGTGGTTCATTTCACAAGGACTTAAAAACAGGGGTTGCAACACTCTTTCAGTCACCAGTTCAACTATTTAATCATATCTTTTAATGATCAACCAGTCCAACCCACACTGATTGACATGTTGAGATTGGTAACTTGCCCAGTGGTTGGAACTATCATCTTTATCTTCAGCAACTCTCTATTTAGTTCATCATGGAACACCACATTAATCGTCTCAGCCCTTCCTTCCTCGTTAGTTAAGTCTCTATTACTTCAGATGGTGCTCTCATACTCCTCCAATCCATTGATCTCATTTTCAGGATTCTGGTGAAGCCAGTGTACTAAGGCTGGCTCATGGTATATGGATAAAGCCTATTAATGTGTTTCACATACCTTCACACACACTGTATTTGCTGTAACTCATACACTAATAGATCACCTTATGAGAGTATTAGATACAGACCAGTCAAGCCTAAACCAAGTTTCTTTTATTATGTAAGCACTTACCATAACCAGGTACAATCTCCACACTAGAACATTCATTCTCCTATAATCTAACCAAAGCATTTCTTTCACAGCCTTTCCCAGTTGTTATTGGGTGATCTCATGTAGACACTAAGAGATTTATTTGTAGAGAAGGGAATCATTCATCACATCTACAAGTAGTAGTAGTTTCAAATCTGCAAAAAGTACTTGGTTACAAGTTAATGTTGATCTGGAAATATTACTTTTGTTACATGCAGAACCTATGTACGAAAATGTTAAATGTCATTTTCTATCACTTCGACATGTGTTCATCTATCAATCGATATTGCAAGATGGGTTGTTTTTTCTACCAGTATTACTACAGTTGATGAAATGTAAACTTTTATGAGTTTTGTTTGTTTGTTTAAAATTAAGCACAAAGGTATACAATGGGCTAACTGTGCTCTGCCCACCACAAGTATCAAAACCCAGTTTTCAGCAGTGTGAGTCCACAGACATACTGCTGTGCCACTTTTATTAGTAATAGTACAAAATTATAGCTTATATAATAACTACACTTAAGAGGAATTTGGTAGACACTTTTTTAAAATTCCTTTAATTGCTACATTTTTAACATTATTACAAATGTAATACTTGAAAATTTTGTTTGCTGTGCATTAAAATGACAAACTGTAAATATTCTGGCAAGTTTCTTTTAATTACATCCTCATTTAGAAATATTTATCAAGAATTTCATTACAAAACAAGCAAATATATCATAGTAGCCCAGCTCTGAGCTCCCACTTTATGATTTAATTATTTTAATCTCCCTCAAACTGAATTCCCAAATGGAAACCTTATATCTTTCTTTTTATGATGATTAAATTTTCCCTCTTAATATGCTGTTCCTATGCATTATATTAGCTACAATAATTTTTTTAAAACTGGAATATTTCAAATTCTTTGATAGTGAAATGAACTGCAAAGAATGGAATATTACTGCCCACACAAATATTTATCATCCAGAAAATAGCTATGACTGTGTGCAGTTGTATGCCTTTATCCATATGCTTTAGGTTCTGGTCGTTTTCTGCAATAGTACCCAAGAATATCAACCAACATATGGTATTGGATTACGAAAACCATTATACAATGTTTCAATGAAGATAACTCATCATACATGAATCAACAAAACATCAGATGTGTTGCCTGTTATGCAGGAGTGTGAAATTACAGTAGAATGTCCTTCTCCTAGATCATACTTGTAGACATCTTAAATTTTATCTGACATTACAAAAGAGTTTTTCACAGAAATATACTGTACCTGTGCATTGAGACGCTCATGTACAAAACTGTTTGATGGCACAATGGTGCTCTGTGATGGGCTGCAGAGATTGGAATCATATTCTATGTGTAGAAGAAAACAAAATTTACCAATGAGTTATTTCTGTCCTTTATGTAAAATGAATATAACATGACAGGTGACTTTCTTGGCAATACATATGATACTTCTTTAAAGTTCTTATGTGTATACTATGTACAT
This sequence comes from Tachypleus tridentatus, assembly GCF_004210375.1. Lineage (NCBI taxonomy): Eukaryota > Metazoa > Arthropoda > Merostomata > Xiphosura > Limulidae > Tachypleus > Tachypleus tridentatus. The sequence goes on along the minus strand of NC_134837.1, from coordinate 178,226,438 downwards.
TTTCTAATAAGAATAGTTTCATTAATACAACATAATATATTCAAATAACATACCACAAAATTTAAAAGTTTATGATCAAGAAATGTACTGTTTACAATTATACTAAAATTAATCATACACTACGCATTATATTATTATAATATTATGAATGTTTTTTATTCAGTATATATTAATTCATCATATAATTTTTATTAACTAGATTATATCAGTTTATTTTTTCCATAGTTATTTTTGTTGTATTTTTATTGTTATTTATTGTAACAATAAAAGGCAAAAAAATAGTGCTTTACTATAATAATGTATTGGTATAACTTAAAACATTCAGTATCTTCAGTCATACATCTTCCACCAGAAAGCATATTACCTCTTTTCATTATTGGCTGGTAAAAGATTTTTTATTATACTACTTTATAACTATAATACTTTTCTTGTATAAAAATTTAAGTAGACCTGTGTATTGTTATACAATAAGGAATCACAGATTCATATAGAGATGTATACAGAAGGAAGAGTGCTAAACTGAACTTTATATGTATTTTATGTATGTAATATCTTACTCTAGTACATGTGTTGTATATGTGATCTCAACAAAAAATTTGAATCTATGATAACTCCTAAACATTTAGACATTGTGACATTTTAAATTATTGCAGAAGTACACGGTTGTCTAAAGTTTACTGTATTTTCAGAAATACATTCAGTTAAACAAAAACCAGGATGAACAATCTCATGATGACTGCTTGAAATTATTTTGTATGGACACACATCCATTTAATTTATCTGTATTTAAATAGATATGGGTTGAGTTCAGTCATTTCAGATTATTAAAGTTGATTTGTATATTTTACATTACAAAAGCAAGATCATAATTATTTATTACTAAAGCAATGCCACCTACATATGTATAAATAAAGCAATTTAAATGCATAATTGCCATACTATTTATATAGATACATATATGAAAAAAAGAAGAGAACCTAAAAGATGATCAGATGTGACTTTCCTATATTAATTATTAATTTAAATATTTCTGGTTTAGTGCAAATTAAATTGTCTTTTATATAATTCTTAAACTACAGTAATACCTCTTATTCCTATGTTTTGCCCTGCAATGGTCCCAGCAAATCACAAAACCCTTTAGATCAGTTTATGGAATGACTTCCCTATAAAACAAGACTTCATACTCATTGAGGCAATTTCTGTTACAATGCAGTATGAAGTGGTAATGTCATGAAACAGAAAGAAACTTGTAGTGGAAACTGAACTGGTTTTACCTTGAATAGCTCATCCCACATAAGGATTCATATCACACCAAGTTTAAATCCAGTCAAAGGTTAACCAACTACCCAGTCATCCTGATGCTGTGATCCAACCACAGTAATATGTAGTGAACAGCCAGGGCTATCTTGGTCCTTCTGTGGTTTATATGCTGCAGCACATGCCACTAATGTCTCTATGCAGGTATTATATTAGAATGAGGAAACAAAACACATGCTCCGAGTTACTGCCCTTATTTTACCAAGCAATAAGATAGACAGTACTGCCAGTTTCAACTTATGATATGACAGGTTCAGGAGAGAACCATCACTAGGTGGCAAATAGTGTAACTGTAGCTCTGGAAAACATTCATATAGTGTGATGGTCAGCAAAGATCTTTCAGGTCTGGGTGGGGCTTATATGGACCTTTCAGGATGAGAAAATAATACTTAGTTGACACAGGAAGAGTGAAAACACTAGTTAATCTAAGGTATGTCAAGTGCTATAAGCCTATTCAGCTTTTTTTTCCAAACACTGACTTAGTTTGAAGAAAGAGAACACACACACACAATGTAACTAATGCAACCAAAACTGACAACTGCACAAAACACGAGACAGTGGGAAGTTTCTATTAAAGAAACAGACCTATAAAGAGCTGATATGTCTTACTGAAAACCAGTACCTTCCACTCAAGCTTCACAGGTCAGTAAAAAACAATTTAGTTAATGTGTCAATGTCTGGACATTTAGATTAAGTCTCTTATTTTATCTATTAATTTGTTGTCAGAAAATGTGTTATCTTTGTAAATTATTCATTAACGTAATAATAAACACACATGCATATAAATATAATGTTTTAGATTGCAGCTAATATATTAATTGATAGTTTTAGCAGCTATTCATAAAAAATACATATTCAAATCCCACATGGCAAAGGACCCACACAGACAAATAACTGAATTATGCTATATGAAAGTACAGACAAAAACCTTTTCCACTGACCACTCATAGTGATGTACAGAGGCTGTAATCTCCCTTTCTATCAATGGGAATGACCAACAGTTACATGGATAGTGTAAGTTGCCCCAGGAAAGTGTTACATCACAATTTTAAGTATATATATAATTATGTTTTCCCAGTCTGGAACAAGCCAATGAAAACAATCTATAACAATTGCTAGTAGATCAAACAGCTTTTAACTCTAAAATTAAAAACAGCTGTTTGTTGAGCTGATTACAACACTGTTGTTTGTGCTAAAGATCATTTTCACATTTGTTTCTAGTAACTTTCTTTTATGAACTTGATTTCAAATGACAGAATTACTTCATGGTAAATATCTTGGTCAAATTTCCTTATATTCTGAAGAACTATCTTAATCACTCTTGGGGGTAATCAGTTTTACATGAGAATACTATAAGACTGCTGAACCTGGAATGTTATATTGTGACTCTAGTTTCCTTTGAATAACGACATATAAATTTGGTTACTTCTTTTACTATTAATATGCTAGATTCCTTTTATAAAAATAGTATGGAATGTGTTTAAATTAAAAATCTAAGATTTTTCTAATACTTAGCCTTTTATATAAAGTTTATTTCTCTTTAATAACGACATATTGTGTACTTTTTTCACTGTGAGTAGCTGATTTTTAGAGATATAAACCCCTCAAACTTACCATAATGGGTCTTATTAAATGAAGGGTAATATAGCAAATGTTTATTAATGGTAAACGAAACTGCTCTGGAATTTGATGTAACACTGTATTTGGTATTATGCAAGTTTTGATTCGTTAATAAATATTAACCTCTTATCACTGTTTGAAGTTAAGCACAAAGCATAGTTGTGGGCTATCTGTGCTCTGCCCATCACGAGTATCGAATGTGGTTTCCAGCTTTGTACGTACGCTGTGCCACGGGAGGAGGCCAACTTCTAATAACGAAAGCTACCTACACAGATTGACGGTCTCAGCTAATAGCTCGATGTGGCTTTGCTATAAGAAAAAACAACAAAAACACACACACACAGATCAGTTAAAAACGAAGACAGCTAATTTAAATAAAGTAAATTCCCCAAATATAAATATTTTATCTTGCGAATTTTCACTAATTATAACAACAAAAACTACGTTACTGAGTGAATAAGATAATGAAACATATTTTTGCTAGCATATTTAGTTTACGCGTTCATTAACAGATGGCACAGTATTTAGCGTGCGCATTTTTCGATTCATTTATAGTAATTATGATTGTTTACGAAACTTGGCAATTATGTTTTTCAGAAATAAAACGATTGCTGATTTTAAGTGCAAAACTATAGAATATATGCTTTGTGTAGCAGGAGGTAACGAACTTATGAATTTGGCGTTGTTGTAATTCCATTGTGCTATAACTATTATTTTACATAGAAAAAGGCAAGATCTTTGTTGTATATTTCAGCTGACTAGTCAATTGAAATACGTAACAGCGATTTTATCTTTCATTGTGTCTCTTTGTTTTAATTTTGCGCAAAGCTACACGAGGGTTATCTGCTCCAGCCGTCCCTAATTTAGCAATGTAAGACTAAAGTGAAGAAAGCTAGTCATCACGACACACCGCCAACTCTTGGGCTCCTCTTTTACCAACGAATAGAGGGATTGACCGTAGCCTTATAACGTCCCCACGGCTGAAAGGGCGAGCATATTTGGTGCGATGAGGATTCGAACCTCCAACCCTCAGATTACGAGTCGAACACCTTAACCCACTTGGCCATTCATTGTGTTAACAACAACGTTTTGTTTTTCACTCTTAATAGACGTATTTCCGTCAACTTACCGCTGACCTATTGAGGGTGGGGTGCAAAAAAACCTTGTTAAAACAGAGAAAATAAACTTTAGGAAAGCAATCTCTTTAGAAAAAACTTCCACTGTTTTTGCTTTATTCTAGTATATCACAAGACTCGTTAAATATTTGCTACATTATACTAGTTAAAACCACTTCCTCAGGTTACAAGTCGAGCGCCGTAACCATCTGGCCATGCCAGGACATGTACACTGGACATTTCTCTTAAAATCGAAAATAAAATATATGATATTTTAAGATAATTTTGGAGTGGATGTATCACAACTTCTATGAATTCATATGACGCTAAAAGCCGTGGTGGGAAGTGCATGGATAGCCCACTGTGTAGCTTTATGCTACAATGAATTCATTTTGTGATCAAACACGTAAAAAATATAGCTTTTTAAATATAATGTAAACTTAACATTTAGTTATTTCATTGATCTTGTTCCTGTAATACAACATTGACCAATACCTGTTATTTATTTTACTGGTCAACATTATTGCTATTTTAACATGTAAAATAATTGCCGTTCAACATACTACTTATGAACTAGCGTGGAATATATAATTATTTACGCATATTCCAGAACTTTCTCTAAAGTCTCATGCAGGTATCCTGCGTGTAGTTATTGAATTCATAGTCAACGGGATGTCTGAAGGTAATAACTATGCGCTAGTCCCCTAGTCTGACACAGGTTACATATCGTAGGAATTGTTCAATGGGGATTATACTTGCTTAATCCCACCCGACCAAAAATTCTCTCCTGGTGTGGCGTCATTTGGATTTCACATGGTGGTAAACTTGTACAAACCAGTTGAAGATTTACCGTATTTCCCGCTGTCGAAGACGCTATTTTTTTTTCCAGAATAAGTCTCAAAAATTTACCCTGCGTCTACCAGACCGAAAGTTACGTTGCTCATAAGCCTAAACCTAAGCCTAGTGGAAGCGTTTCGATATTAGACAGTAATCCAAGCCCCTCTATAGACCCAGAATGAAATGTATAAGTTACTTAGTATTAAAAAACAAATAAAGAAACAAGATAATCATAAATGATCACAACACTCATTGGCGCTTCTGCAGTTGGCTAAGGTGAACCAGTCGATGATCTAATTTGTTTGTTATCCATCAAATAATGACATTTTTACTCACATCAAACGATCTTGATATAGTCAAATTTATAAGAGCATACGAAAAGTAAAATCGCGGAAACAGCGCTCGGTAACGGCAGCAATTTGCAAAATATCGCAAGTTTGTTTTAGTTCTGTTCAGATCAGACCATTCTGTTCAGTTGTTGTGTAACGACTTCAAGCACAGACGACCTGTTCTCAGTAGATCTCTATAACATTTCAGCTGATTCATTTTTTAACATAGCCAATATTAAAGCTTCTACAAAAAAAAAGGCGCTCCGAGAATAGACTAAGAATAACGTTATTACTAGTAATAATACAGATATTCCAGTGGTAATATAAGACATTTTCAAAGCTAGATATGATAAGCGTATAGCTCAGAAAAAACGAGAGGTGGGCAAAGGATTCATGTACCGAAGTCATTAAACAATCCACAAAACATCCTGGTGAGATTGATGGAAGTGCTGCGACCTTAGTCTTATGTTTATCTCGCTTTTTCTTTCGAAAATGCCACCCGCTACTAAAGCGGTATGTCTACGGATTTACAACGCTAAAATCGAGGGTCCGATTCCCTCGGTAAGCTCAGCAGAGAGCCCCATGTGGTTTTGCTATAAGAAAACACAAACTTTCTAAAATTTAGCTAATCAAAATGGGGAGTGCGTCTTTGACGCCGGGAAATACGGTATCTTCCTTGAATATGTTTATTTGGAAAAACCGCTCAATGGCTCAGTGGGATATCTGCGCATTTAAAACGCCAAAACTTGGTTCCGATATTCGTAGTAGGCACAGCACAAATCGCCCATTGTGCAGCTTTGCGCTTAACCACCACAAACAACATAGCAAGAAGTTATCTAGAATTATCGTTGACATTAAGCCAAAGATTGCAGGATACCATCGTTGAACCTTGGTCTCATCTGACAGTGTGGTGTCCCTATTGTTGTGATTTTTGTCCTGTACAGACTTTGTACATCCGTGGTATTTTTCCTATTTTTCGATAAGTATCGGACAGAATTTTGCGTAATAACTGCAAAGTTCGTCCAAAAAGTTTACGAGAATTTATACGATCAAGATGTTTTTACTTGGTGATATTTTTGGTGTGTGAATAAACAGTTTGGACAAGTTTTGAACAAACAAGCAGGATCTTTATTCAAACAACAAAACAGAAAACTTAGCGCGTGTACCAGCAGATGTAGGCGGATGGTCCTCGCTTCTTTCCACCTAGTTGTTGAAGTTTTTTTAGAGACGGAACCAAACCCCAGATTGTAGCGCTGTATGTCCGTAAACGTACTGCAGCCCCACCATGAACGAAAAAGAGCGAAATAAATCTCCTGCTAGATGCATTAAAAATATATTGATAGGGAAAAGAAGAAAAAATATTCACTGTTTGTATTTTTATACGTTACAGTTCGTGTTTGTTTGTTTGTTTTTCATTTACCCATCTATCTTTATCGAGCTATGTTCGATGCTTTTTAATTACGACAGTTGTGAACAGTTACAATTAAAAGGTGTATTTATTATTTGAATTTTTGACAGATATATGTCACTTTCCTATTGTTATAGAACGAATTTCGCTGAAACTAATTCTAACCTTATCAATAGAAAGTATACAGTAAATTGCAGAAAGCAATTACAGATTGGCATACGTCCATACAGGTGGAACAGCTGGAGCAGTTGCCCGTCAAACTTGCCTGAGCCAATTTATAATTGGCGTGTTCGCTCTCTCTCTCATAGTTATTTGGGTATTTATGTTTATTTACCTAGGAGGGTCAGGTTTTGTTAACCTCTTCTTCCTTCCTTTGTATTTGTTTCAGCAGCTGTCAAGTGTATTTATACATTATACACAAGAGCCAGAGTAACCCGCACTTACTCAGGCCCCTATCAGGGCAATGTCCATGCACTGTCTACATATACACTTGGTGCAAATAAATCATTTCTCTTTATAGTTTCATTATTATTTGCACTTTCATTAGATAGGTATTAACTATAAAACATTTACATAAACACCTTTCAATGTTTATTAGCTAACCCCTAACCTAATGTGGAGTCTAGTTTATGGATGGCCTTTTCCTTTTATTTTGAAAATATATATTTACTGGGGAAAGGTGTTTAGGTCCATCCTCATCACGCATGCAGTATTTGTCTAGTTCGCTTACTAGTTTTTCTCAATTTTTGTCAAAATAATTTATTGTACTATGTAGGAGTCTATTTGATAGTTTCCATGTGTGCGTATTTATGCACGAATTCTGATAATGTAGTTCTGGGTATTTTATAAACTGTTGTAAGTAGTGCATTTTATATTGTTTGTAGTTTCGCTTGTAGTAGCCCCCCGCTGGTGTAGCGGTAAGTCTACGGATGTGCAACGCTAAAATCAACGGTTCGATTCCCCTCGGTGGGCTCAGCAGATAGCCTAATATGGCTTTGCTATAAGAAAACACAAACACACGCTTGTAGTAGTTTTTTGCTTACATTTATCCATGCAGGGACTGCACAGTCAATAACGGTTCTAATGTATGTTTTATATATTTTTATGATGTTATCTGCCGTTGCTCCACTATTTTTACCTGTTAGACTTCTAGCATAGTTTGTTCTTCACCAAATTTTTATTTTAGTATTATTTGTGTGACTTACCCATGTTAGCTTTGAGTCAAATGTTAGTCCTAAAAATTTTGCAGATGTAGCAGTGCTCCATTCATATAGATTTCAGGTTGTGCTTTCTTATGTTTAGTTAACTTTGTGAATACTACTAGTTGCGTTTTAGTTGTGTTTATTTTGATTCTATATTTTTGACACATTCACTTATTATATTTAATCGTGGTTGTATGTTTGTGGCTGTTATTGGTGGTGTTGGTGCACTTTTCCAGACTGCCACATCGTCAGCGAACTGTGAGGAGTATCCATTATTTGGATCTTTTAGAGGCATATTATTCACGTACATGATGAATAGGACAGGGCTAACCATCCCTCCTTGAGGTACACCAGCTTCTGGAGTAAAACACTCTGAGAAGGTCCCTTCAACATTAACTCTACATATTCTGTTTTCCAGAAAGTTTGATAGCCAGCGAATAGTTCCCCGCGGTAGTCCAATTTCTTGCATTCGGAACCGAAGACCGTTTTGCTATACAGTGTCGAAAGCCTTCTCAATATCGTATGATGTGGTAAAGAGGAATAGGATATTGGAAATTTAAAAATGTAAAATGCAAGTGCAAAATTAATATGTAGTTACGGATTTGTAAATGGTCATTCACAAACAAGTTTATACGTGTTAACTCCTACTTTTGTGTAATAAACAATCATATAAAGCAGAACTATAAAGACTGATAATATTTGCTTTTAAAGTGTTTGTATATCAAACTTAGGTTATTTCACATAGTTCCATTGAATTTTTACAAAATGAAGTAGTATATACATAATAATCTTGGCTATGTCCAAGATGTGGCTCGGCATGGCCAGGTGGTTGAGGCAATCGAATCGTAATCTAAGAGCCGCGGGTTTGAATCCCCGTCACACCAAACATGCTCGCCTTTTCAGCCGTGGAGGCATCATAATGCTACGGTCAATCCCACTATTCGTTGGTAAGAGTAGCCCAAGAGTTGGCGGTGGGTGATGATGACTAGCTGCTTTTCCTCTTGTCTTACACTGCTAAATAAGGGACGGCTAGCGCAGATAGCGCGAAATTCAAAAAGCAAATAAACAATTATATTATACGACTCTTATTTTCATGAGCGATTCATTCGTAAGCTATGGTAATGAAGGACTTAAAAGCTAAATTTACTGTGTGAATGTTTGTTTGTTTTTTGAATTTCGCGCAAAACTACACGAGGGCTATCTGTGCTAGTCGTCCCTAATTTAGCAGTGTAAGACTAGAGGGAAGGAAGCTAGTCGTCACCACCCACCGCCAACTCTTGGGCTACTCTTGTACCAACGAATAGTGGGATTGACCGTATCATTATAGTACCCCCATGCCGAAATGGTGAGATGTTTTGCGTGACTGGGATGCGAACCCGCGACCCTCAGATTACGAGTCGCACGCCTTACGCGCTTGGCCATGCCAGGCCCCCCTGGAGAGTGTCAGGGGGTAAGACGATGAAAAAGGTTAAGAACCACTGATCTAGTATTTACAAGAATTGTTGTTTTAAGAGATCTATTACAATAACGCATTTGATGTGATTAGAAAATAACAGTGATCAATGAATACCAGGAAGAGACGCTCTTTAGAAAGAGTAGATAATGCTCATGATAGGCTTTGTTTATCAAAGCTAGAAGACCCTTTATTTTTTTTTACGTCTGTTCAACGCTTGGAAAGTTACTACTGCATATTGAAAGATTTAAATTTTGTAAGCTTATTCAGTATTTCTTAAGTAAAAAACAAATTAGTAGCATCAACATTAAAACTGCTTAAATGAGTTGTTCCACAAGACGTGAAAAGAAAAACTTGGATAAAAGAAAATTAGCAAACTAACACGTCCAGTGAAATTTTCTTCTAGTTATAATTTGTCCGACATGGGGGTCATACGCCCTAAAGACCGTGTTTACTCTCTAAAGTGCCTTACGAAGGACGTCTGTCCGAAACGTTGCACAAAACTAAACTAGAAAACGTTTCCATTTAGACATAGCAATTCATTCTTTATTATCGTTTATCCAAACATTAAAAGCGACTATCCAGTATCATCATTGAGTGCGCATACATTCTATTGTTTTCGAAAACTACATAAAACATTTTTAAATTTGTTTCATATTTATTTGCATGAAGAGTATGCTTTTTTATTATTTCTTTACAAATGAACATATTTTGATAGAAATTTGTTACAATGCAGAGTTTAGGTTTTGTGCACACAAGATCCCATTTATAGTTTGTAGTTTTTTACATTAACTAGCTTTTTCTATATGCTACTTTCTAATCCTATAATGAATATGTTGTTTTGTTTTAGTTGTGAATACACACATTTTATTGAAACTTCGTTTTATGTATATATATATATTATCACATTTGCAACTAGGGCTAACAAACTCGATTGTATAATTTATAACTTCGCTATTTTGCATTTTCATTAGTCTTGAATTGATATTTGATAAAAAAAAAATGAGGTAATGATGCTCAAAATTTATATGTACAAAACTTTTCGATTAAATTATTGAAGATTCAGAACTAATTTCAAGTTTGCTTGTTGATTCTCTAGGGATTTCTAAAGATTTCACGAATTGCGCTGGGATTTTAAAAAATCTTGACCAAAAATAGGCAAGTATGGCCCATAGAGACCATCAACTATAAAAACCTACATTCCATATATTAAATTTACTTTCAATTTCAAAAATCTTCTAATACTAACAGGCTTGAATTTTGAATGCATAATTATTTTACAACATCTTTAACTATACACTTTCCAGTAATGTCTATGGCTGGGATATATATAACTAAACGTTTTATCTAATATACAATGTTCAATGATAAGTAGGTGGTTCATATATCTATCTTCCAAGTCATTCATTTATTAATTCTTAAGCCTATTTCTCAGAAATTACAAAAAGTTACACAGCTTCAACTTTTACCTACAGTATTATATTCTATTATTACAACAATAAAACTTCTTGTTCAGTAAACAGTAAGTGCAAGACGTGATATAAGCAATAAAATTCGTGTCCAAACAAGAAATAAGATTCGCTAAATAGGTATAAATTGTGCTAGAATTTTTTCTTGGAATTGTTTATTCTACTCCTACCTTACTTCGAAACCACACGCCATAAGTTCCAGAACGCTATCAGTCCGTGGCGTTGCCTGTCCAAACTTGCCACTGTGAAACTTGGGAAGTGCCAATGTGCAGTTCAAAGTTTATAAGCTACCAAAGCACCGTACAAACGGCACAGAAATTTGTGACGCAGGAAATATCTTTGAATTTAAGCTCGAATAGTCCAAGGTGGGTAGTTTTACAAATTACAGTAAGTTACAAATTATGTTCCATTAATATTTTTAAAAAAGCATTCAACTTTTTAGTTTTATATTTTTAAAACTACTTATGTATATATTGTTAAACTTTACAAAATGTAGTTAATTTTTATTCAAAAAACGCGCTAACTTTATTTTCAATTTTATTTTTATTATAATGAGAGTTTGGACAATTTAAATTGTAACGTTTACTTTATGTAGGTTAAAAGTCAAAAGCATTAAGTAAATAATTAATATCACCCAGTCAGTTTTTGAAATTGTATCTCGGTCTGAAGTTTGGATTATTTAGAATTCGATTTCTGTAACTTGTAAGCAAAGCTGTGAAGTTTGAAAGTGGAAGCATGGAACTTGAAACAATTCATTAATTGTTAAGAAAAAATAAAGATCAATTTGTGCAAAATGTAATTTCGTGTTACTTTACTATTACAGAACTAGTTTTTTAGTTAATAACTAATGGTTAAATAAAAGGTAAGTGTCCAAAGCACTTATGTTAATACTTAAAGAGTGAAATAAAAGAAATAACATGTTGTGAACTTTTTTAGTTGTAGCTTAAAAGCTTATACTTTTGGCCTTATTTTCGCTGTGAAACAATCCAAGTTCAATGGAAAACTCGACTATAGTTGTATTCACTTTCTTAAATTGGTTAGTTTATGTTAACCATGATGAAAGTAAAAAATATATATATTTGAAAGCTATCAGTATTACACTATATAATTAACGGCGCACATGCAGCTATTCGACTCTGTACAGCTTTTTAAGTTCTAACGAAATAATTATGTAAAAATACAAAAATTTTATTACAGTTATGTCTGCCAACAAATGATCCGTAGTCCAACATGCTTTTAATATAGCTTAAATTGTTTCCTGAACTTTTATTAGCTCCCCAACTGCAACGTAACGTACTTATCACTAGAATTGAGAAGTTAAGTATTTAAATAAAGCATAAGGTTCGTATGAAGTTTAACTCATTAGAAGACCGAAGTTCATAAGCTACTTACTTGCAAAATACGAGAAAAGAGGATATAGGGTTACCAGAATCATAGAGGTGAGTTTGTGTTTGTTATAGCACTTGAATATGTAGGTACTTTCTAGTTTTGCATCTGTTGTTTTGTTTATAGCTCACAGACAAAATAACTCCAGCACTTTTGGGTACCATGTTACAGACATCTTCATTTTAAAATGATACAATTTATACTTTGTGTAAGTGGTATAAGTTTACATTGTTTTATTGGTGCAATGATGTATTTGCTGGTACATGTATCTATAATAAAAAAACAACGTATTTTTACATATGTAACATGCATTCACACACATACATTTGCACAATAAAGTTCACATAAATTAGACATTTATTTTATTACTAAGCACTGTAGGGTTTAATTATTTTATATACAGCTCTACTATGAATATTTGTAATTCTGAAAAAGTCAGAAAAATAAAGCTGTCTTAAGTGGGCCTATCCTACCTTTTCCAAATCTTTAAATTAATGTCTTCTTGTCCTAGTACCTTTAGAATACAGCAGAATTAAATCCATACTTTATCTCATAAATTCAGTGGATAACCTTATAAATTTTGAAAAGTTTTTATCTTTCTTTTCTCAAAAGAAGAAAATGTAAAATATTTTAACTTGTACGTTTCAGCACCAAGCCTCCTCCGAATTCTTTCAAACAAGTCAAAATCTCTATGAAACATGTAACCCAAATTATGATAACCTAAATGCTTAATATTTACTAGCTATAGTTAAGTGCCAATTATCCAAGTTGCTCTATGATGCCTTATCATCTGTACAGCTTGAAATACCTACTATTTTAATGTTATCAGCAAATTATAAAATTTTATCTATTGTATCTATATAAATCATTAATGTAAAAAAAAGCAAACCTGAGCATTGATAGCTGAGTCTCTCTTTTAGTGTCAAGGGTCCAATTTAACTGGACTTCATTAAACATTTAGTAAATAACTTATCAAACTAAATATTTTTTATTTATGCATAAACAGGTAAACATGTCCCCCACTGGTACAGTGGTAAGTCTACTGATTTACAGTGTTAAAATCAGGGGCTCTGTTCCCCTCGGTGGACTCAGCAGATAGCCCTATGTGGCTTTGCTATAAGAAACAAAAATATACGTGGTTTTTAAAATTCAATAAACTTTTGCTTTTTCCTATCCATCTACCATAAAGTCTAATCAACTGGTCTTTCTCCAACCCATATTAACATTGTTTTCTTAGGCCATCTTTTGCGAGTCATTTTATCAAAGGTTGAATAAGATGTACATATACAAAGTTAACGACCTTTTAGTCATCTGTGTAGCTAGTAACTCTTCAGAAAAAGCTAATAGATTAGTAAGGGAAGATTTGGTGAATCACTGTTGTTTGAACTTTCACTTCTTTTATCAGACTAGACATTTTTTCTACTATTAGAGGTTAAATGACTGGCCTGAACATTCCAGGACAACTCTTATTGCTCTCTATATGTAATAGGAATAATGTTGCCAAGTCTCTAGTCCTGAAGCAGTGCCAGTGTCTGTTGAGCTACCAAAAGTAAATGAGGGAAGGGTCTGGTATTTTATGGTTGGCTTCCTCAAACAAACATTAGAAAAACTTGTCTAGCATTTGTGCCCTGTCTGTCTTTAATCTTAAAACTTCACTTACCACTAAGGGATTAATTTCTACATAATTCAAGTCAGTTTGGATATTTCCCATATAATGCTTAGAGTCAGATACATTGCTATTATTCTCTCTTCTTAAAGCAGGAGAAAACATTTAAAAAGCTTTTCCATCAGTATTCTTTAAAGGGCCCAATCCATGTTTTAACTTTACCAAATAGCTGTTATTTGTAAATCCTCTAGAACTTCGTAATTTTTTAAACCAAATTTCTAGTTTTCCTATTATTCTGTAAATTTTTCTATCCTATCTGTTGAGGTAAATTTCTTAAACCTTTCACGTTCAATTCTAATTTTCTTTTTCATGCTTTTAGTAAGCTATCCATTCCTGTCATCCCATTCTTAATCAAATGCCTCTTTTAAAAAAATTAATCCAGATTTTGTCCCACATGATTTTCTAACACATTATTGCAATTGACAAATAAGCCACCAAGACATCCTTATTGAAACTCACTTTTTCTTTTTGTAATTTATTTGTTACTATTGCATTATTTTATGTTTTTGATTAAGTTGTTTCAGTTTTTTGTTATCCCTCTGTTGTTTCTGACTTCTGGTTTTTGTCTTCTTTACAGTCTTGTTTCCTGGATGGTGGTTTTCTTGTAAACTATGCTATGTTATGCTGCTAGCACTTTTATATTTATATTACATTAATAAAGATTTAACTATAAGTTATGTTTTGATTTAAAAGCAATAGTTTGTTTTATTAATAAAAGTAGTTTTATAAACTATACTGGTTTTTGGTTCTGTGGTTTTATGACTGAGGTATTTAAATTTGGCCATACGATGTAAATATTTTGTCTCCATAAATATTCAGATAGATATTTAGTATACCCTTCATATTTGTGTTTCATAGTTGTTTTTTATATTTACAACTTATTTTCCATTAAATTTGTACTTGATTGCATTTCTTTTCTGATTTTAAAGTGAAATTCTGTTGTTTTAATACAAATTCTTTCAAACATACATATTTCTTCTGTCATTCTTCCAAGAAGGCTTAGATAATGGTTACTGGAATGATACCCGGAATAGAAAGATTTCCGTAGAAGGGCAGGTTAACATCTCTAAACTTGTATTCTTTTGAAAATGATGAGTTAGAGAGCATCTGATTGAGGTCTACAATATTTTTTTTAAGGAAATTGGTAGTGTCCATGCACTTTTGTTTTTTTAAATGGTAGGACCAGAGGAGACAAATTTAAATTTGTGTAGGATAAAAGTCATTTTCAGCTTAGACAGCTTTATTTTTCTAACAAGATGGATAACCTTTTGAACAGGTTACTTTCAGATATCATAGATGCACTTAATTTGAGGGAATTTAAGGGAAGATTAATATTTGAATGATAAGAGCTTGCTCTGAACTGTTATTTTTAAGTTTAATAATTAGGATGTCTAAGGTAAATGTGACAATCCATCATTTTTTTGTCCTTAAATTATGTATATTTTTTTTTGCAGAATTTTAGTTCGACTTCAACCATTTAATCCTGAATCTCAGTTTTTGTTTTCTGTTGATATGTTTTCATTTATTATTTCTCTTATGCAGTTATAAAGATTTAGCTTTATTCCTTGTAGTGTATGCATGTAATTGTTTGTTTTGGGCTCCAGTTTTGTGTATTTCAAGTTGCCTTTTTTTTTTCTTACTGTCATTTTTGAGTTTTTAAAAATGTGAATTTTTGTGTAGGGCTATTGAGTTTGATTTTTTGTTTTTTTCCTTTCAAGATTGTTGCATTTTAGCATATTTGGTATAAGTTATTTGTGTGTGTGTGAGATGTTGTTAGGAATTTCTGGGTTTGGATTAAATATATTTTCTGACAGAAGCTTGTTATGGTACTTCCATCTTTTAGGAAGCAATTGAGATAGTTTGGATTTTTCAGTAGTTTAAAATTTACTATGTTTATTGTTTTATTTTTTATCATGTACTACTTCCCTCTTTCTTTCTTTTTAAGTTCTATATTAAGACACCACAAAACTGTTTTTAATTTATATTTTATATTAATTTTATCCCATTTCTTCACTTTGGTACCTCCCCTCCCTTCCTCAAAACAACTTTTTTATCATTAAGACAGACTTCTACTATGTAAGAAATATTCTATACTACAGATGAATTTTGTTTAAATGTGCTTAAATTTTAATAAACTTTTTATAAAAAGGTTGTAGTAGAAATAAGATTAATTAACCATAAGTAATGTTATTTAATATGTGTTGTTACTTCATAGATTTTGATTCTTATTTGTCAACATGTCAATAAAAGAGAGAGAAAATTGCAAAGATATCACTAATGACAAAAAAGATCAGGTAAGTGATAGAGAAACTTCTATGTTACATATATCAAAATGTAATTTATACATGAAAGAAAATAACTGAGAAATGTGACTTTTTACATTTTCTGTATTTTTTTTTTATAATTGGAAGCTCTAGTTTCAAGTTTGAAGATAATGATGATGTCTTATAAATACTTGTAACTTTTTTAAAAAACGTAAAGTTATTTTATTCATAAGTAAGTTCTACTCCAGTATCAGTCACCTCTAATTTTTCTTGAAATACAAATTAGAAAGCATGTTCAATTTTGTGCTTTCAGTATCAAAGTTTAAAACTACAAAATATATATATTGAAACTGAATCTTTTTAATATAAATAATTTCATTCACACTTTTTAAAAATGTAAAAGAAGTAATGTGTATAAATTTGTCTCTCTTAATAATTTATTATTTCCATCTTCAGAATTTGATATTAGTCTAGAATTATTATCATATTTCAAAAGAAAAACATTTAGTTTTTGCTGTTTATTTAACCATAAATTATTGGAGTAAGGCATAAGAGGATATTGTGAGTTGGCTACAATAGGTGTTCTTTAATAATAAATATTTGCTTAGAAAAGTGTGTAAAAAATGTGGAAATATTAAAGTTAATTACTCACTAGAACCTAGAGATTTACTATAATAATTTGTCATATATATAACTTTCTTAATTTTACAAATGTAATTAATTAATTAAATTATTTCTCTATTTTTGATTCAGGTTAATAAATTGATCAGATTATTTGATTAGTTTCATAAATCACAAAAATATTCAACTAATCAAAAGTAGTGTTTTTTATCATTACTATTTTAGATTATTTTAACTATCCAAATCACCAAAATATTAGCTTTAATTGTTTACTTGGACATAACATTGTGTATGCATTCTGCATTTACACAACTTGTGAATGTGAAGCTATGGTTTATTGGATGTTTCGTTATGTAACTAGCCACAGTAATGCCTATATTTTATTTACATTCTATGTCTAAGTAGTAGTGTTATTTTAACTTAAATGTATTCCACATTTATCATGATACTCAAACACAATACTGTTGAAGGTAAGATTGCTTTAAAAATTAATATTCATCATTTCTTTTTTGCTGAAAACTTATTGATTGCTGAATTTCTTGTCCATTTAACTGCTTGTGGAAAATTACTAAGACATTGGCTAATAACAGTCTGATAACATAAAACATGTTTAGGTTTACTGATTTAATAAAAATTGTTTGCAAGTTCATATTTATTATTCCCTCAGAAAATTAGGTTACTAAACAACTTGCTTATTTAACTATGTTTTCTATACTAAAGAATTAATTGCATTTTAACTTTTTCACTAATTAAGGAATTGGAAGAAATTGCTCAACATCTGTAGTTAAATCTTTCTTGTTACCATGACATTAATATTTCTTGCAATACTTCGATTTTTCCATCCTATGAATCATTTTAATCTCAGCTGAAGGATCATCTCATATCACCACATTGGGACCTTGCATGGCCTGGCAGGTACTTGACTCATAATATGAGGGTAGGAGGTTTAAGTCCTCATCACACCAAATATGCTTGCCCCTTCAGCCATTGGGGCCTTTTTATATTATGGTCAATTCCACTGTTCATTAGTAAAAGAGTTGGTGGAGGGACAGCTACCGCAGATAGCCCTCATGTAGCTTTGTGCAAAATTAAAAAAACAAACAAATAACCAATCATCATATCATCTTGCTAAATAGTAAATATTGCAAGTCTTTTGTGTGGATTTGAATTAATTTGTTTTCACTGAATTATATATTATCTATCGCATGCTGTGAAAAGAATCTTTACAAGTTTTTACCACATGAAATCTAAAAGCAGTTACTTTTATTTAGTTCTGGTTGTGTTGTAACACTTTGTTAGGTGACACAACTAATAATATCCACATTAATTTGATACCTGTGGTGGGCAGAGTAGATATCCCCATTATGTATCTTCTTGCTTAACAACAAACAAATGAACTTGTTGCAAGTTTTGTGCTACATTGCTTGCATAATAAATGTTCATGTACAACAGTTTAGGGTTAAAAATAATTTGATCCTAAAAATTGTACCTGAAAACATCTATCATGTTAAATGATAAAAGTTGAAAAATATCTTTAAAGACAAGAGATGAAAGTAGGAACACACATCTGCCATGTGTAAATAATTGATTAATAAACCAAACAATAAATTAATTATTAAATTATGTTAATCATCCCACTCTGTTATTTATCATTTTGTGATAATTCTAATTTGTAACAATGTTTACATGAATAATGATTTTTCCTTCCAGAGTTTTAGACAAATTACTTTAAATTTTGAATGGAAGATTTTTAATCACCAAGGAGCTAATTTAAACAATTTAAGTTTAACCTGTTGACTGCCAAGTATTTCAGCTGCTACAATACAATCCTAATGCTTCTTTATTTTGTAACTTTTTTCGTGATGCTATTTTGGATCGAAAGTGAAACAATTTGTAAGTATGTCAAATGCATGTATGGTGCTTACATCTAGCATTGAAGGTAGGTATTATTGAGAATGAATTAACTTGTCCTTGGCACTGTGTTGCCGATCAGTTTGTACGAGTTATCTTGTCTATGGCACTGAATAGGTTAAATTATAAATTTAAGCCTTGTTATGGGTTTAAAAGTTCTCTCAGGACTGTACTTGGGCCCAGTGTGTTTGACTAACCCATTATTTATGGAGTAATATTGACCATAATACTGAACTTATTATGTTTATTTGCATTGTATAGCAAGTGTTTTAGTAAAATATGATTTTATGTGCTTTTTTTATTATGGTAATAGATATCCTGGTGAATAAGTTTATGCTAATATAATTTTAATTTTTAAGATGATGTGATTAGTGTTATTTAGTAGTTATTACTTTTCTTACACAGTTTGATCAGTAAAAGTAAGAATATTTAGTTTTAAAATATAATTGGTTTGTATAAGATTATTCAAATTCATTTAACTTGTCATTTATAGTATAGAAGGTTTTATACTTATTTATAGAGGAGTATTTTTTGTAAAGTAACTAAAATTATTTTGGTGTGTGTGTGTGTGTGTAATATATATATATATATATATATATATAAATGCTTTCAATTTTTATGTATACTCCTAAGATCATGATTTATATATATTTCACTTAGAAATCAGTTAACCATAAAATATTTCTTAAATTGCTCATGAGGCCTGAGTAATCCTGTGGTTAATGGTTTCTGTTTTCAAGAGCTTGTATATAATTCTTTTTGGGGTGTCATTTTCTGCCTCCTTACCATTTTAGTAACAGCATACAGGCTCACAAAATGTCTTGAATGTGTTTTGAATTCAAACTTTTAACTCGTAGTTTCATCTCTTGACAAATTTGGGATATTACAGTCACAGCTATTGAGGATTTTCTCTTGTTTCATGAAAAGTTAGCTTTACTGCTTCAATAACAAACCAGTCTGTCTTTCTTTACATTTGTTCATTAACTTTGACCCATAGATACATGAACCTTTTGGTTCTGTTAGTTGTTCTCATATGTAATGATCTATGTTGGGCTGTCAGTGATGAGCCATTTCATGTCAGTTTGTTTCTTCATCATATCCATTTTAAATATCCAGATCATTTTTATTTCTGAGGTAATACTCCTATTTCTACATATGCTTGGTTTTCTACAAGGATCACCTTCCTGTTTTGTGAGTAATTGTTTCCATAATAACACAGTTTTTGTATTTTCATGATTGTATTTGACTTGGTTGCCTGAATTCCTTTTGTGATCATTTTTATTAAGATCTTCTCTCTTCTTTTTTATTTTTTAACATTTTCAGCAAATTTGCATAATTTCCTATGAGAAATTGCAAAGTTGTATCACAATATGAAATGCAGTATACAGAGAAAAGAAAAACTAATGAAAGGAAAAGCCAAAGAACAATTGTCTGTTTGAAAATAGTCCTAACTGTTGATAGTAGTAAATATTTTATTTATATACAAGTTATAGTGTTACATGAAGATAACACTTAACTGATAACAAATAACACTTGTGTACATAGTTCAGGAGAAAACTAACAACGAAATGTTGAATGAAAAATTTTGTTAGTAGATATAGTAATACAATGTTTTATTTCTAACTTTTATCAAGTTGGAATAAAAAAAATTGGATGTGTTTGGTATTTGAGTACCTATCTTATTAGTTATGGGGTTACAACTCTCTTTTGAACCTAAAATGGTTGGTTATCCTCTGCACATAATGAAAGGAATAGGATGTTATTGTATCTAATTCAGAAGCTTATTAACATGTTGGCTCCCACACAACCCACTAAGTCATGCTCTATTTTCTTTTTAAATGACCACTTATTGGCTGGGACAGAATGGCTACATATACTCTCTCCTTAAAAAAAGTAATTGTAAAATGATTAGTGGGGCCCTAGAAAATATTAGCAAAATAGGCTTAGGAGCCAATGTGTTCAGATATCATATGATAATAAGGTCTTGTTTATTGCTTTCTATAAATCAAAAGTTATTTAAAGCATGTTAATTGTTGTTTATATTCAAGAATAGCTGATAATACACAGTCATGTTTAAATACTTGTTTGTTGTTTGATTACAAATTTGATGTTATCTATAGGGTTTGAATGATTTATTTTTAAATAACATGGTAAACTTCTACAATGTATTAATACTTAGTTTCATTTATTTGCACAAACCAAAACAACAGGAATTTAAAAATGTAGACTCGAGCTTTACCAGGAATATTAACTCTTCTAAATATACAGTCTTTACAATTTGTAGGCCATTTTATTTATTTATTTTGAAGTTTAAATTTAATACATAAATATTAATGCTTTAGTTGATATACCACCTGCAGTTTTATAAAGTATAACTGTAGGAAGTCTTATATGGACCCATCATGACAAAATTGATTCGATTTCAATAACTGACTTGGCTTAATAGATGAAAAGTTATTCAGTTCTGCTAATATCTATAATAATCATCAACAATATTTATATGACTGAATTACATTAAAAAATAATACCCATGGAATTAATGCCAATGTAGCATCCTTTGGTATTTTTTCATTGTTTCTGTTGTAAACATTGACATTTGTCAATAGTCAAATAGTATGGTATGAGTAATACATTGCATTTAGCACTAATAGGACTAAAAATTATAGAAAAAAGTTATAATTCAGCTGGCATAAAAAAACCAGTAATAATTTTCTTATGCTACTGATTTTGAAGCAAGTCATAGCCATCTAATTCTAACATGTTCTTTACTTTCTGATGAAGGGCATTTGCACAAAACATCAGAGAATAAACAAGAATGTTTTGATTTAGACATGTTTGTGTCCTTTATCAGTAACCATATTGAGCTGAGTTGAGAGTACAAAATACCTGAAATTTGAAAGTACTATACTTGATTGTGTATCAAGAAATTATTTTAGAATTTTCTATATATAAAATGGTGGACATGCAACTGTTTTTAGTGTCATCAGGAGAGAGAAAGAGAATCAAATATTTTTTTAAATTAGTTCTTTAAGGTAAAAATATGGTAGCTTTTTAAATTCTTGTAAAAAACTAATTTATTGTTATTCATTCTTAATGAAATTGCTAAATAATCAATAAAAATGTGCAATACCTTTATGTATTGAGTCACATAATATGAATTTTTCCATGAAGACAATTGGATATGACCATCCTTCTAAAAATGAATGTAAACGAGATGTAATATGACAATTGTGGAATTTTTACTGATTGTTTTGTTATTACTCTGAAGATGTGGATGGTATCTGTACTTGTGGAAATTTGTGTATATAGGTACGTGATTTAATCAATATCATGGATTATATAGGTGACTGTTGTATAGCCTAATTCATTACCCATAAATTATGATTAATCCAACTGATGATATAAAAGGAATCAACTGTTTAAAATTATGATAAATTAATTATCACAAAAACAAGCAAGTAATTGTAATTAGTTGTTTTGATAATTACAGTTGTCATGTGTTACAAAATATTAGCATCGTGTTTATTTTTTAAGCAGAAATGTGAGTTAAGGGTCCCATGTTCAGTCCAAATTGCCCCTGCATCTTCTTACCCTTTTTGTTATTTCAAAACTCTTGAGAACATCTGCCCTTGTCAGTAGTTTTGAACTGTATACTAAAAGGAAAACAACTAACTAGTAGCAGTCGCTTCAAACTTAAGGGTTAAATAAAGTGTTTTTTTGTGTTTTATTTACTTTGCATTATGTTTATAACTTGGTATTGCATGAAAATATTATATAAGAAGGCATTTATCTGTGGTAGATGATTCAGATCCTTTCCACTTAAATAAAATAAAAATGTATTATTTAACATTGTGAAAGTAGATGCGAATCTAAGGAGGTCTGATCACTCCGTCCATTTGTTTCTGGACTTAATAAAACTACTAAGTCTCGTTACATTACCGTGTACTACAGTATCAGAAAGAAGCATTAGATGTCAAAGATTTTATTTGATTGAACTATTAGTTACCATAAAGGTTCTTGAGGTTCATATATCTGTAATCTGCAACAATCCAGTTAAAGCCACAGCCAATAATTGATTATTTTTAAGCTCATAAAATTACATTTAAATGTTCCTGGGGTAAATTTTTTTGTGCTTTGGCTTTTTTCAAATACTAACAAAGTGTCAAGACTTAATTTCATCTAATTTAGCTTTGTTTAAAAAGTGTGCAAGCCTTACAAGATATAATTTTAAAGAAGTCAATTTTTTCTTTGTTTAGAAGTTAGAATTCTAGTAAGAAGCATGTTTTTCATATTGTTGTTTAAAATAAGCAAAAACACAAGTAGTATAATTTTAAGTAACAATTTAAAAAAGAAAAGTTCACCAACATTATTACTGTTTTCTAAATATGATTATATAAATAATCATAAATAAATAAATTAATTTTGATTAAGAAATTTAGATTTGTTTTTAAAACTGCCCTTATTGTCATATCAGTTACATTGCTAATCATTTACACAATATATTTGTTATTTTAACTTTGTTTGACTTGTTTTGGTTACAGCAGAACTTTATGGTTATGAATTTGAAATACTATATTAACATATCAAGCTCCTTCTTCCATTTAAAAATACTCAGAATTAGCTGATATCATTTCATTGTTGTAAAAATGAAACATTGCTGCAGCTAGTTAAATGTTGTTACTTGTTAACACAACAGCACTATATGAATAGACTTGTTCTATTGTTATTCATCCATAATAGTTTTCAAACTGTGCAATATAGTTATAACAAACATTTATTGATGTTATAATTTTCAGAAAAGTTTTATCATGTGAAACAAAGTTTTATTCAAAAATTGCTTTAAAAAAGAACAAATCAAGACAAATGAAAATAGAAATAATAAGACCATATTAGAAGAATACAGTGGTTGAAAAAATTATAAAGGTTGCATACACTTATTAGATGCTGTAAGGGGAAGGCATATTAAACAGTTAATTGAATGTATTTGATTAATGGCCTGTTAATTAGCAAATATCATTAATCTCCCAACTATATATGTGCATTTTTGTGGTGTTTAAAAATGGATTAATGTACTTTTTACAATACCAATTTTATCTTACTGCAGTTTGTTTTGAAGCCTTCTTTTCTGGAAGTATTGAAGAAGGTTGGTGCTGATGGAAAAGTGTTCACATTAAGTCAGGTATTTATTTTCAGATTTGTAATATATATGACATGATTACTGTTACCAAACAGTTGTGCATCTGTGTGTAACTTTCTGTACAGGTTTATCAATGTGCCTAACCTTGTAACTATAACCATCAGTTTCCATACTATAACTTTTATTTTCACAAAATTGAGCTACCTTTTAAGTAATCATTACAAATCTTTTGTACTACAAAGAATCAGAATTTTAAGTTCTTTTTATTAAAAATGTGTGTTTGTAATTGTGTGGAATCAGGTTGTTGACTGCTGTAAGTGTAAAGTGGTTTTCATAATAAGATTAAAAATACTTTCTTCTGTATGAACATTTCCAAACTTTATTTCCTTGAATTTTAAAACCTTCTAAATAATTATTAAATTTTTTCAGTAAAACTTTGTATTATTTTCTATATCTTGAATCTATATGCACTAGATCAATTTGACCAACCTTGTAATCACCATAAAAAAATAAATCTAATTACCCCCTTTTTTCTTTCTAGAATGACAGCAACTTTTAACAAAAAGATAGTTGTTTATCATAAAAAGCTTAAAGCTTGTAACAATATACATCCATTTATAGTTAATTTTATTGTTGTATTACCCTCTGAACTTTGTCAGACTAATAATCCTGCTGTATAAAGTGTAGGACATTTGGTGAATATGTAGCTCATGTTACAAGTTGCTTGTACACATAACTCATAAATTTTTATTATTATTTTTCATTAATGTACCTTATCTGACCAAATAATTTTATTTTTTACCTTTATAAATAAAAAAAAAAAATGCACAAAGAAAACAAGAAATACAGTACTTACTCATGACCTTTTTTGCTGTTGGCTATCATTGAAATTTAAGCCTAATGTTTTTTACTAATGGTCTTAGTCCACTGAACAGTTGTTTACTTAAATAATGTACTTAAGAATGCAGAATAGCATCATACAGAAAGCAAATAATGTTCTATAGCTTTCATAATTTACCTGACTTTTTAACCATAAGACTATCTGAATATATTTGTAATGAAAGAACTTTCAAACTGAAGATGAAATAGTTTATACTATACAGAGAAAAATGTATAATAATCAGTACATTAAAACATGATTTAAATAATATAGTATTGAACATCAGAGAACTATTGACAGTTTGTGAAAGAAAGGATGTGACAAGTGATCATAATTTTTAATAAAAATTAGGCTTTATTTTACTAATATGTTTATTATAATTATTTATTTATATTAAATTTTGTACTTCTCAAAGGGATGGTAAATAAATTAGAAAGTAGACCTAGAATAATAAATTTCCCAATTCTGATTTGTTGCCAAGTTTATTTGTATGCATTGGTTATATAGTAGTTTAATTAAATTTTGAATCTTGTTCTTAAAAAGTCATGACATGTACACTTTGATCTTCCCATAGTGAGAAAGGTAAGATAAGTGGTTTATTTTGTTTATCATTAAAAATGTATATAATAAATTTCTTGATTTACATGGATCAATTCTTGATTTGTATGTGTTATTAGTGTTCATTATGGATATTCAAAGTTGTTGGTTTTGTGTATGCATCGTGGAGCAGAGCAGAAAATATTGGTTTGCTCCAGTTCATCCATCCATCCCAATCCTGTGCACTGAATATTTCAAGATTTGATGGGTGACATTTGTCCAAACTTGTACAAGTAGTACTATATACAAAGTTCTAGACCTGTATAACTTTTTAAGGTCAAAAGGTCATTGATACATAGAAAAATCTGCTCCTTTCTTATGGATATAATATCTAAAGATGGAACGAGTTAATTTTGATCAAAATTATGTAACAGGTAATCTGTCATAAATTTAGGGGTCTTAAATGTGATGTATAACATTGGTAGTGGGAGCATTGGTATTTTAAGAACTCTAAGACAGACTTTCATGTATGCATATCTTTAAAATGTATTTACCAAACATATTAGCTTGAATGCTGGAGAAAAATTTAAAATGTGTTTTTATTGTTTCTTAAGAGGAGACTTTGGTTATATGTGATAACCAAAATGTTTTTCATTTCAGGTAGTTTCATACTTGAAAGAGTACGTGTTAATGAAAAAACTCTATGATCCTAAAGACCCAAGGAAGGTTCACTGTGAAGATGATGAACTGGAGAGTGTGTTTGGTGTGAAGAACTTCACCATCAGTGATGTGATGTAAGATGACCATTTCTTGTCATATATCAGCCATGGGTACATGTTTATTCATCTTAAGAACCCATGATGAATTTATAGGCAAGTGTTATTAACAGAGACATTTAACAAATGGGCTAAAATATTACATCACTTGGCCTCTATGCTAGGAATGCACAGAAATCATCATGTACTTCATTGTTTCTCTGGAGGTAAAGTGAAAGTTATTGTGACTTCACGCTTCTTTTCAAAACAACCTCAGATTACAATCATGCTCATAAATTTAATTCTTTTGCTGCCATGTGTATAAGTAAACAACTCTCTAAATGCTGCGTTTCTTTTTAGTTACACACATAGTAACGTGTTATGTAATTACTTGTCAGTGAAAAGAGTTAAAAGATACTCACTTGCTGCATTCTACATTATATGATTCTTTTAACTGAATGGTTTGTGCTTGTTATTTTAAACTTTAATATTTTTATTTCTTTGTAAGTTTTGAATGAGAACAATGTATAATTTATTACACCAGAGAAATACAGGGTAGGAATGGTTGGTCACATGCTCATACAGTGTGTAAAATGTCAAGATTTATTGGCTGGAATTTCCCTTTTTAATAACATTCACTGTATAATATTTTTTGCAAATTGGACTCAAATTTTCTTGAAATCTGAAGTGTATATAGGAATATAAAAATATTATTATCTTAGAATAAAATGCTACTTGTGGTATTCCATTGTAAGAAATTTGGGCTGACAAATGACTTCTAAATTCTTTTTGGTTATTTGTTGTATGAAATTGAAATTCAAATGTCATAACCATGAGGACAATTAAGGTTTTTTTAAAGTCTTGAGACACATATTTTTACAATTTACTAATCATACTAATGCATTTTAATGACCTAATTAGTATTTTTTTTCCTAGTACAATAAAAATTAATTTAGAAATTATTAATCAATTAGAATGAATATACAAATGCAGAGTATTGAGATTATTACTTGATCTGTAATAAACAAAATTACTTATTTTATTTAGTAACTCATATTTTTTAGCAGTTTTTAAATATATTTTAGATTTCTGTAGGCAAGTTTATTATAAATAAATTTCTTGAAGTTTTATTAAAGGCAAGCAAAAATATTGAAACAAAAACTTTATTAAATAAAATTACTTGATTTCAAGGCATACTATAATTAAAAATAATAACCAGATGTGAAAGGGAGTAGTTTTGTTATTGTTTGAAATTAATGATGGAAAAATTATGAGATGTTTAAAAAGCTAGAAATATAAATACAACATATAATTTGTAGAAAGTTCTTGTTTTAGTGTACCATGATTCAGTAGTGTGTCACAAAAACAAACAGGTCCGACAAATTGTGCCTAGTCCTAAAGATGTTTAGTTTCCTATGTATTTCACACATCAAATATTTTGATCAGTTTATTAGGCTTGTAAAATTAATGTGTTTTATTAAAATTATATAATTTCATAGTGTGAAAATACTGAAATTGTTTCAACTACAAATATAGTATATACTTTCTGAAATTAAAAGGTAAACATATAATCTGAGTAGCTGTTCTTCTTCAAGAGCAAGTTGGGCTTTGTCAATCTTTGACATCCTAAAATTTCTCCTAAATCCATAGTGTGGGTTGAAAATTATAAATCTTTGCAATTTATAAACATTAACAACCTATTTTGTTTTTACTTTTAATTATAGTTTTGGCTGAAGCCATTTACAGCAAGAACAGTTGTTAATCACACAATTCATTTAGAAGGCTCGGTCAAATAACCTGAATTTGTAATAAACTGTGAATAACAATATTGTAAAAAAATACATGTATCTTAGTAATATATCTAAGGTATTCAATAAATTCTCTGATACAACATTCTGAAACATTTTTGTTTGACTTTGTAATCCCTTCAAATGGTAATACATTTGCTTTTTGTATGTTAATATAGCTGCTTCTTATCTAACACTTATGATAATGAGAAACCCACTTGAAATAAAAATGTATTCAACCTTTTTAGGTCATCTTCGGGTTAACAAGAGAGTTAGTTGCTAACCCATACCAGCTGTCTTTAGAATACATACTTAGCACTTTTTTAAATTTCTTAACCAGTAAAGTAACAAACTTTTTTTTTTCTGTTATCATTGTTTGCAATTTTAAGTTAAAATTCCTTGGAATCAAAAGTACAGGAAGATTTCTTGATAATTTAAACCAACTTATGAAGTCATTGTTGTACAATACAAACCACAAACAATATTTTTTAGTTAAACTTCGTTGTTGAAATCTGGTTTTCAGTAAGTCAGTCTTTTTCTCCTTCCTTTTATGTTGTTATTAATTTTGTAAATGTGCCCTGTCTTACTTTGATCTGATTGGCTTAAAAAATGTCATTCAGGTCAGTGTAAACCTTGTGTTTTAATATTCAAGAAAATGAAACTTCCATAAAATAATACTCTTACTGAAATGATTTAATAAATTCTAAATTGATAGTATATTTGTAGTTACATTTATTGAATAAATAATTTGTACTGTCTTTGGTTTGGTTCAGAGAGCTAGAGAAGGAAATATAAATACAAATATTATATAAAATACTTCATCCCAAAGATTTTCTGTACTTGTCACTAGAAATATGGTTGTATGAAACTGCTCTTCTGAACTCAGTTTCAGGAGTTCACATTAACATATTTTACTGATTCTAGATTAAGGTAAAAACTTTCTTCTGTGCTCCAAAGTCAGTCCAAGCCCTGCACACTTTCTCCTTATTTGATATTGCACCAAATACAGAGTATTTGTGCTTCTTTTTGTCAACTGAATACCTGCATGCTTCTACTGGTTTTGATGTTAGACAAAGACAGAAGTACTTTTTTTCTTGTAAATCTTGGTGCAAGGACAATGTACTCCTGCCTTCTTTCATACTATCAAGGCAGAAAAACAACAAAAAACACTAGTACTGTTTAGTTTTTGTCCATGGCCAGCATACTTGTAAAATTTGTATATCAGACCCTAACAGAAATGCTTCTTTGCTTCTCAACATTAATTCTAGTCAGAACACATTTCTTGATACCATATTAAGGCAAACAAACTTTTGTGATTGTTAATTGTAGTCCAAGATCAATATAATTTTACTTTATCACATCAAGGCCAAAAGCTCTATGCTACTTAGATTTATTCCAATAACAATATGCTACTGTTTTGATTGGTATCAAAACAGTAGCATATTGTTATGTTCTTAATTTTAACACAAAGCCAGCACACTTCTGCATTCTTTGATGTTGGACCAAGATGGAATTTTGTATTCCTGTGTCAATCCATTCTAACATACTTCTGCTTTTATTGATGTCAGTCTGGTGTAGAAATACATCTATGTACCTAATCAGTAGTTCATATTGGCACACAACATCTTTCCTTGGTACCACATCAAAGTTGAACAGATGCTCATTAATTTTGGTCCAAGGTCAGTGTATTCCAACTTTCAATGATACCAGACCAATGATTCTACACCAAGGCACAATTTTTATTTTTTTGTCTAATTTCACTTCAACATAGGTGCATACTATACTGTATCAACCATTTCAATTATTATTCCAATGGCTTAAGAAAAAACAGTGCATTCAAGAAATGTTAATGTACTGTATGGCTTTAATGTGTCATGCAGTTAAATAGCAGTAATTTTGAATGATTTTCTCTTGAGAGTACTCAAATGTAAACTCATTGGGTTTTTTGTTTTAAGTTGTTACTTGGGGCATTGCTTTCTGTGAATGTTAACAGAAATGGTTAAAAACTATTCAAGTATTGGAAGTTATTACTGAATTTTGGACTCTCAATAATTTGATTATTTGTTCAACCAACACATTTAAAGTTTAAGCACATTTTTTAGTAAGATTTTATATTCTAGAAATAAACTTTTGCTACAATTCTGGAAATATTATTTAATTTTGCAGTTTAAATATTTATTACTAAGAAAACAGCTAGGTTGTAATTACAAAAATATTGTTGCTGAACTTTTAATTCATATGTAATAAACTAAAGGCTATCTGTGTTTAGTTTTATTGATATGTATTTGTATATATATATATATATATATATATATATGTGTGTGTGTGTGTGTGTGTGTTAAATAAAGATGTATGAATTAGTTGATTATTTAATTTAATTTGGTACATTATAAAATTTCTGTAATTTTTTGTTTTTTGTAGGAAGTTGTTGGCATCCAACATGTTCCTATGTGGAGGAACAAGATCTGGTAAATAAACTGACATTTCTCTTTTTTTAATGGACATTTCTTGAAAATTATTCAGGTTTTTGATAGAAACTTGATATGCAGATTGATCTAATATAAAAAGTTAACATGGTCTGTTATTGCTTTTAATGCAGTCACTAAACAAGTTGTACCACACAACATCTGTATTGTACAGAAATTAATCAAAGCTGTTTTCAGTACACTGAAGTAAGGTTAGATCTATCATACTCTTCTAAGTTATAATTGCAGTTGTTAGGCCACTTAATTTAATGACATTATGTGGAATACATTATCAGTGGTTAACTGTATGATCAAAGTATGAACTTCCAGTCTTAGTCAAGCTGCAGTCATCATTAACATGCTTATAACTTGATTTTTATCATTGTTATTACTTAGTTTGTTTTTTATTGCTTAGTATTGGTACCTACTGGTCATACAGTCTGATTGATGGCATGGCAAAAACTTTTAAAGTGTACAGGTGTTTGTTGTTTTTAAGTTACTGAAAACCAAATGTTAAATTACTGGTTATGATAGAATTTCATTAAGTATATCTCGTCCCAATACTATTAGGATGATGGTTTCTATAATATTAAAAAAAAAAAAATGTATATATTTGTTTCTTGTTTAAGGAAAAGGCTTGGTATAGCCAGGTGGTTAGAGTGCTCAATTCATGTCCTCAGGGTTGTGGGTTTGAATCCCCCATTGCACCAAACATGTTAGCTCTTTTAGCCATGGGGTGTTATAATGTGATGGTCAATTTCACAATTCACTGGTAAAAGAATAATCCAAGACTTGACAGTGGATGGTGATGGCTAGCTGATTTCTCTTCAGTCTTACACTGCTAAATTATGGATGGATAGTGCAGATGGTCCTTGTGTATGTTTGCACAAAATTCAAAATCAATTAAACAAACTTTAAGTACAAAAATAAATAAATTGATAAAATTTTAAAAGATTTTGATTGTTTGCAACAAATGAGTTGTAACTTGTTGACAAAACAGAAGATTATGACCTGGACAAGATAATTTGAATATAATTATTGAAATAATCATTTAAGTCACAAATTTATGTGAAACTTTGTTTTAGAAATAAGTTGTAAAATATCTTACCTTTTGCTTGTTTTTGTGAAATATTAGCATTTACTTCAGTATATCATCACGATCTCTGGTGATAGGCCTTTGTGGTATGATTGATTTAGCTTCAAAGTCAACTTTTATGGTTGTTATTACAAACAGTTAAAACTGTCTATATAATCAATCCCTTAACTAGGGATATGTATACCCAGTGGTTAAACTCTCATGCAATGGAGAATTATTTTAACCAAATACTATCAAATTTAGTATGGTTAATCAGCTTCTGCATGTCGCATTTCTTCTGGGGAAGACGAGTTAACTTGTCCTGATGTCATTTGACTGTTTCTGAAATGGGGAGGCTGTTTCATCTCATATGAGCAATTATTTCTTATTCTATAGCTAGTCTGTGTTGTGTACCAGATGTTTTGGTTATATAGTTATAAACTGATGTAATTAGCAGTTTTTACCACTGAAATAATGGCATCAAACAGACGTTGTAAGCGCAAAGCTTACAATTTTTATCTGAAATATCAACGTCAAACTGAGACTCAGCATCAAGTTAAAAATATGATGATAACAATGAATTGTCACAAGCTAAAATTTCAGTCATGATTGATCCAGCCATGCTCTCATGTCTGTTTGATCCCATTATTTCATCGGTAAACAAACTGCCAAATTACACCACCAGTACAGTTGTATGATCAAAATATCTGGTAAACAACATAGAATATCTGTAAAAGAAAAACTGATTGCTCAGATGAGATAAAATGGCCTCCCCATTTCAGAAATGGTCAAACAACACCAGAGCATGATAACTCTCCTCACCCAGGAGAAATGCAACATGCATAACCCATTTAAGGAGTTAAGCTGTTAATGTGTCAAGTGGAAATATTCTGATACAGTGAAAAAAGAATGGGTGATTAGTTCTTAACTCTCTGAACAGGTGCCACCTCTAACAGTAATGCAGAAGTTCTAAAGAGAAAAATTCCTGGTAAGATATTATTTTACTGGCATCTTGAATATAAGGATTTTCTTTACTAAAACCAACAAATGTTGCTACTACATAATGTACACCATTTATATATATATTAATTTTTTTGTGTATGATTCCTATCAAAAGAAGATTTTATAATCAAAGTTTATGAATGTCTCAAACATTTAAGTACTTTTAATTGACTAACATTTTGATTTAAAGAAAAAACCAGTTTTTCATCTGATTTTTAGGTAGTATTTTAGAAAATGCTCTTGTCATACGTGATTAGGTTATACTGGAGGAACCGTACAAGTTTATTGTTGTAGGCTTGTAAAAAAAAAGTTTCCAAATAGACAAGGATGGGTAATGTTTTAATTAAAGGTTTGTTTTCCATTATTATGAATTGTTAATGTTAGTTTAGTGTTCCAAATGTAAAAATATTGGTTTTTTATAATATCTGACTTACTAACCATACAAATTGTATGTAATAATTCAGTATCTAAATATAAGTGACATATATTAATGAGGAATTGTGTGTTAAAAATGGAATGTTGCATTTTCAACCAGCACTCACAAGTCCAAAAGTAATCAACAGTAATGCAAAAATGAACTATACAAATTAATGCAGAAGAAATCTTGCTCCTTTTAAATAAACAATCAAATACAAATTTTTGAACCTGAGCTAGTGATTACATTTGATGAAAAAATACATTAACTCATTCCTGACCTAACTTACACATAGGACATTGCTTTTTAGGTGTGTTGGGTTTATTATATGTTACTTGGAGCAGAAAAAAAAACAGATTGGTCATTTGAAAAATGGATATAATTGATATCTCACATTCTTAACTATTTGCAGGCTCTCATACAAATGTTACAAATGATTTTGAACATTATAAGAACAAAAATTAAAACAAAATGAAATTGTGTAAGACTTCGGTTATCCTCTGAAAAGTATGTGAGCATCGTAATCGTGAAATGTCATATCACATTTTTTTTCTTGTACACATTTTATACCAAAACACTAACCATGTCAGTATTTTCAAATCTGTTTTATCAAGACAAAAAGACATGACCTGATTTGACAGCCTATGACATTAGTGGAAATGGAGCACAGTAAGACTATATACCTTTGGTTATGAATATTACAATCAGGTATGTGCTGCCTCCTACAGTCAACTTCATCTCTACAAGTTTAGAAAGGTCATCTAAGTTCACTTTCAAGTTTAATAAATATGCTTCTGACCATAGGAAGTAAAAGAAACTGTGTGAAGCTCAGTTTCCAAAAATAGTGAGGGTGTTGCCATTATACTGTGACATGTTTTTATAAGTATCTTTTGAAATCAAGCAAAAATAGTTATGGTATTTAGAACCAGAAACAGTATTTGTGTTTCTGATTGTTTATGTATGTTGTAATTCTCAAACCAGGTTACTTTTTCTTCATTACTATTTCTGTCATGCACTATGTGGCATGTTTATATGAAATATTTATTTATGAGACAAAATGTATTATTTTTTTACAAAGTGGTTTTTAAGGCCAATTTCATTTCTAAATCTAAACATTAAAATGATACTAGCAAAAAATAATTTTAAATAAAAGACATGTTTATTTATAACTGTATAAATTTTTTTATAATGATTAATTCTGTTGCACTCAAACAAATATTTACATAATTATTAAATTTTGACTATGTTTTTCATACCTTAGAGGGAACTGTATTCAGGGGAACATTAGGTTTTATTTTTGAATTAGCTGGAAGTTAAACTCTATTTAATAAATATTTTATAAAATTACGGCTAGAGATACATGAACTGTACAGTCTTAAAGGTAGAATAACATGCTGAATGGCCATGTGATTTATGTCACATATTGAAAATATGAAATGCAACAATATACTATATCATTGTTTTTGCTTGATCTTGTAATATTTCAGATTAGGATTAATTCTATTGTTAATGTTTTCTGGCAGACTGTATGATGGTTCTGCTCTGCTTTATACATCTAACAGAAAGTACTTTTCTGATAACTTAGTAGAAAAGTAATTTTAAATATGTGGAACTTTTTTTTTTTTCTGCCTAGAGAAAACTTGCATCAACTATTACTAATACTAGTGTTCTTGTTTTCTATTGTTCCAACATCAGAGAATGGCTACATTGCCCAATAAGCATGTTACAGTATCTTTAAGAGTGAATAGGTCATGGTACAGTCCCATATCTATAGTTGCACTTTTTTTTTTTACACACATGAACAAGGATATCTACTTACATATATTTAAGAAAATGGGAAAAAAACTAATCTAACCATCTTCTCAGAAAACCTATTTCTCTATTCTATCCTGATGGCTTGCCATGCAACTTTTAAAAATCAGACACTAAAATTTATCCAATCCTTGGCCTTCTATAATAATTCTTTAAGATATCTAATAGCAGAAAGGTGTTTTCTTGGACTTACTTAGGTAGCAAGAGGGTTATACCATTAAAACAAGTCTGAAGTCAGAACTATCTTGATACATGCAGTCTAGTAAATCTCTTTCCAAAATACATTATAATTACATTGCTATAGGGAAAAAACTGTTAAAGGGTATTAACAGTGAGTGTTAGTGTTGAAGAGAGCAAATTTCCCAAATTGTAAGGATCATTTATTTTTGTGACTATCAAATTATTAGTCTTGCACAAA
This sequence comes from Tachypleus tridentatus, assembly GCF_004210375.1. Classification (NCBI taxonomy): domain Eukaryota; kingdom Metazoa; phylum Arthropoda; class Merostomata; order Xiphosura; family Limulidae; genus Tachypleus; species Tachypleus tridentatus. The sequence goes on along the minus strand of NC_134837.1, from coordinate 178,191,557 downwards.
AGTACAAGATTCAACAGTAAAGTAGCAATATCTGTTAGATACAAAACATTGTATGTGCAAAAGATTCACATAAAAAGTTATTTCAAGAATTTTGAGTGTTCTTGTGGACATGCTCAACAAAGTGTTTGTAAAGTAATCAGAAAACAAATTTTATTGAACTGTATATTTTAATGGTTGTTCAAAACTTGATATTTTTTTCATTATATGCTCCTATTTTTTCTTTTACAAAGTATAAAACAATAAATTTCTTTATTTACCAGAAATCCATGGAGAGACATCTAAAAGTGTAGAAGATACAAACAAAAAAGCAAAAATTAATGAAGAAAATATGAATTCTCGTTGTCCTTCTCCTATGCTTATTTTTATACCTGATACACCAACGAGAGAGAGCTCCGACTCTGAACTTAGCCTTCAAGTGAGTATTTGTGGATATAGAACCACAAGTTAACTGAAGTGTAATAGTTTTTCTTTAATTAGTATGTTAATACTACAAGTAATGTAGCTTGTTCATTTACAGTACACTGAATGCAAAACCAAACTGTAAGGTGACAGTTTGGACTATTGTACCAAAATATATTGCTCAATTCAAATGTGTTAGTTTTTTGTGTTAAAAACAATTAAGTGTTTTGATTTTCAGATGTTCATAAGGTTGTTCACATTCATCTAGCTTGTTCTGAAGTTCAGAAGAAAATGGTGTCCAAGGTTAAAGTTGTTTTATAAGTTTTTTAAAATAAATGCAAAGAAAAAATCAGATACAGTATCAACTAATTTACATAACCAAAACCAAGGTTATCAGGTATTGTCACATTATCATGTGCACATTCTTGAGTGGTGAAAGATGATAGTTTGAAAGAGTGGAATACATGAAGAAATAAGCATTTTCGTGGCACAGATCAAAGTTTCTGCTATCAAAAAATCTTCCCATGGAACCATTGTTTTAGTTTATTGAATGGTTATTTTAGAGTTCTAAAGAGAAGTTTCAAAAATTCCTGTATGTTAAATGAAAAATAAACTAAATCACATAAAAATGAAGGGAAATTGTATTTCAGTTTAAATGTGTTCACAGCAACATTTGAAGTGGTGTGTGGTGTATTAAAATGTTTTTTTGTTTTAACATGTTGGTATTTGATACTGGGAAATATTTTGTGAACTTGTAAGGTTTTTCTTTCTAGTGAAGTGTTGTTTACATGCTTAAATATTATCTGTCAAAAGCAACTGTTGTGAGTTGCAAGTATAAACCAAAGATGCAGAAAGAAAGTGTGGGTATAGTTTTTAATGTCCCTTTTTTCCCTAATTACATTACATTTCTTCTCTGACATTTGAAAGTATTATATAAGATTATTATAAATATCCTCTGAATATCATGTCCATGTTCTTAAGCTGTATGGAACAAAAGAGCTGCTGTGGAGGAAAATGTGTCTCAGCTTTTATAGGAAAGTAATATAATTCAAAAATTAGAAGAACAGTACTGTTTGATAAAAGTATTATATGAAAACAGTTGTTATATAAGGTTAGTGGAGAGGAATGTTTGGATGCAGTTGTTGTCAGAGATCTATAACATGAGTTTTTTTACCTTCTAATACTGGTATTATAACTATAATAATTAATTTAAACATGGGTACATTATCATAACATTGCCTGAGAAGGAGGAGGGATGAACTTGAAGTATGCATGGTTGAATGAAGAGTGGAAGTGTGTTTGTTGCACAAACAATGCATCCAAGACTGGTTATAGCCTGTGAAGCTAGTTTAAAATATTTCATGTTGCATAAAACATTGTGTATCAGAGAGATGCGTGTTTTGATGCTGGAGTGATTACCCCAAATTGTGCAGGATTTCTGGCATATTGGAATCACTTTTGTCTAAGACCATCTTTAAAAAATTTGCATTTTGGAACTCCAAAAGTTGCTCCCTGTGCACAAGTCATTTGAAGACATGAGAGGAAGAGAATGATGACCTGATATTGAGAAGTTCTGCTGTTTCCAGTTTGAAGAGGTTATCAGAGGTTTTGCCAGACTTGGTAGATTGCATGATTATAGAGGTAAAATGTTGAATTTTAAATTTTATCATCAAGGATGTGTTATATAAAACTGTTTGCTGTTTATGCTTGTAGACTTTTTCTAATATAAAGTGAGTGTAATTCATTTCTGAAAACAACTCCTTACCTTACTATTACATGAGATTCTATTGATGTTTTTTGTTTTGTTTTGTTGTTTTTTTCTGAATTTATATTTTGTAAATAATTAAATATTGTTTTGGTGTTTAACCTGTTCAGTGCCATACATGAGATAACTAGTCCAAGCCAATTGGTAACACAGTGCCAAGGACGAGTTAATTCGTTCTCAATAATACCTAACTGCAACACTAGATGTCGGCACCATACATGCATTTGACCTACTTACAAATTGTTTCACTTTCGATCCAAAATGGCGTCATAAAAAGTTACAAAATGAAGAAGCGTTAGAGTTGTATTGTAGCAGCTGAAATACTTGGCAGTCAACAGGTTAAGGTGCTTATTACTCATTGATGTATGCATTACTAGCTTTGGATTTTAGGATAAACTAAGGACCTCAAACTTTCATGAACTTGAAATAAAAACAAAAAACTTGCATGTGATTAATTGTGCAAATTATTTCATTAGTATGTCCATTTTAGTAATACCACCCAACTAAATTTACATTAATATAAAGCTTAAGAAGAAAGGAAAATATGAACCTAACACCACAAATGTCACTGTCACAGAAGTAAAGAAGAAAAAATTATTTTCAGTGCTTTTATAGTTGGGGTGAGTGACACTTTGTAACCCATGTTTTGATTTATTCCCTGTAGTATTTTTGAAGCTGTTCTATGAAAATTTGGTAGGAATCCATCAAAATCTGACAAAACTGCAATTTTTTTCTGTTGTGTAGGGAAAAAGCTGGAATAGAAAAAAATGGGAATAAAAATGAAAGTTGCCATTACTTTAACAATTGACCATACTCAGGATTGAACTCATAGTGGTATGTTGATCAGTTCTGCTGCATTTAGGCATTAGCTTCTCAATGTCTGGTTCCCATGGAACCTTCATTTTTCTTCTTGTAACATTCATGTTTGCCACTGAAATTTCTTCAGTACAGAAGAAAGGAAAATTCATCCAACTCTTTCAACTTTTTGTCATTAAATAATACCTTACAGTGAAGGATTTAACTTGGAAAAGACAAAGAGCACACACATACACCATAGCCAGAGAAGTATCAAGTGAAGTTGAATACTTTTAATTTGAAGGTTTATTGGCTTCACCAGAGAGATGTTAGCAAATAGTTGAAGCATTGTTGTAGCCTTTTAAGATCAGCCACTTATTATGCCTTGGGTGAGTGTCACAAAAAGTGGGAAAATTATAACTAGAGATTGAAAATTGTCGTGAATTTCATTGCTAGGACAGTTACAATGGGATGATTTTAATTTTTGATTTAGGATTATGATTTTAAATACCATTTTTGAGGGATATATAGGGGTGTTTTGACAAAATACAGAAACTGGAAGTAGATGTTTTAAAATAGCAAATATCTATTTTCAAAAAAAAAGTGAAAAAAAAGAAACAAATAGGCTAGAAATACTTTAATGTAAGATGTTAATGTTTCTGAGTGAAACAATCCAATCCCCTAGTATTTATAGAATATGATTGGTAGTTTCCACCAGAAATTGTTGATGTAACTTGGTTAACTCATCTAGAACAACATTGCAACAACAAAAAAGTGTGATCTTCCCATTGTTTGTTGCTTATTTTCAGCTCAGTCTGGAAACTAAACATTTGAATTAGTGTTGTCAAAAATTAAATTTCAACTGCACTTTATTTTATACTTTTCAAACAACTAAAAAAATCCAAAACATGTCATCTGAAAGTTGGAGTTATGTTTTTGTACTGTCAGTATATTTTCTATAGACCTTCTTTCTTCCTTCTTACATTTCTGACTTAGTTTTTGTGTGAGATCACATTCTTTCAGAATCAGGCCTTGACAACTCCTAGGTACCATATGGAGAATAAAAAAATTTCATCAAAAAATATTTCGACAACATAACGAGCTGTGCATTTGCCAGGTAGTTTAGAACTTATAATGGTGAAAATAATAGTTAGATAGGTTTCAAAGGGCAATAAAACAACGTTTAAGTGTACAGAGATCTATACTGCTATGAGTATAAAGCTATTTTGGAATTGAAACGTAGTTTCACATTACAGTTTGACATTTTAGAAAGAAAAAACAGTAATTGTGTTTTTTGTTTTACTGTGGTTACAAGGTCAATCAGATTGACCAATGTTGTATGAAGTTAGAGTTGATAAAATATAAAGTTTTACTGGAAGAAGAACTTGAAATTAAGAGGTTTTAGAGATTACACAACATTTGAGATTTTGAGATGAAAAAATCTTAAGGAAATCACTTTGCACTCAGACTAATACATAGAAATACAACTTATGTTCATGAAAAAAACCTTTAGAAAAAATATTTAAAAATTAATTTTTTCTGTACAAAATATTTGTAATACTTACTACAAATCTGTTAAAGCTTGCAAAGATATAAAAAGTTTATTAAAAAGTCATAATATGGAAACTATAGTGAGAATGGTTACAAGGTCAGTCAATTTGACCAACTCAGTGGTGAGAAAGTTAAGATTTTATTTTAAGATAATTCTTTGAAGTTTTCATACTTATTTACATAAACATGATTAATTTTAGGCATATTTGAAGAGAAATAAGCTCAATATGCACAAAAACATTCTATTATATGAAAATTATAGTTTCATAAATGTTTTATGTAAAATAAATCCTTTTAAGCTGTGATTCAAGTTTGTCATAATTATTGCCATTTATTAAAGTTATTTTAAGAATATTTCAGTAAACATCTTAATATGCTTTCACCAGTATCTAACACTTCTGTGATACAATGTGTACTAACTGAAAAAAATAAACAATACTTGAGTATTGAAGTGCATTATAATATAATAAATTGTGACCAATAGTGATTTATAAAACTGATGAAGAGTTTTATTTTATGGGGGGAATATACATGTTTTGTTGACAGAACATTGTTTTTAATTTCTAAAATCTATTATTATGAGAGTGAATGCAGTTTTGGGTGTAATTTTCTAGTGGTAAAGCCAATGTTTAAATAGAATAAATACATGCTGTTTGTTTTTTCTACATTGTTTGTATAAGATGTGTTTTTAAAGCAAAAACTAAGTTTTAACTGAAATGTTCAGTTTAGAAATTTTGCAGCATTCAGTTTTGTGATGATCTAATAGTTACTGGATGTTTTGTGTGTATTAGCTTCCTGAAGTCTCATGATAACAAATGGATTTTGTAAGAACCTCAAAGTTGAAGAACAATAAAAGTGTGATTTGTATTAATTTTTAACATTCAAAATCAGTGACCCTTTTTATTGTGCATTGTGTAATTTCTACATAGCCTTATATACTAAGTTATTTTTGTCTTCTAATAATTTTTTATGTCAGTGGTACATAATGTTCAAAAGTATTGCTCCAGATTTCTTAATTGTTAAAGAAAGGCAAAAAAAATTGCATTTTGTTTTTAAAGCACTTGTGCATATCAAATATAAACATCTGCATTACATTGTTCATTTCACAAACTGTGCCAAACAGTTCCCATCATCTGTTGAATGTCTCCAACTGTCCTTGTTATGGAATAAGAATTAGCCATTTGAGGAATCTTGTGAGACCTAATGATTCTACATTGTGCTAACTTCAGGATTGTGTAACCAGGTAAGACTATTTCACTTCAGTGGGTTTGTGTTCTCTTAAAAAAAAATTAAATCCTTCAGGAAAATGAAACTTAAAAGAGAAAAATATCAAAGAATTAAAGGTTATTGGACTTTAAAAAAAGAAAAAGACATATGAATTAATGAAGTTTGTTATTTGCAGGCAGAATAATCAAGCTAGTAAAGAGCTGTGAAAGGATGGACAACAGTAATTCTAAAGGGAAAAAAAAAGCAAGAGTGCTTTCTAGACTGGAATGAATTCTCTTGAGAAACACCTGTTTTTCAGTACTTCTGATAAATGTTTGTAGTGTGTGAAAAATGTTTTGAAAGATGTTCTATGGGTTTGTTCCATATAGATCGAAGTAATTCAATTGACCAATTGACCTGAACATGAAAGTTCTAACAAAATATGATTTATGAAGCAGGTCTTTAAGACATCTTCCTACACACAATAAATGAAAAATGTATCTGTTTTAGATTAATTAAGAGAACAAATTGTTATGTTGGGCATCATGTTCATTCATGTAAAAGTTGACAAAATTATTATTTTGTACCTCATGTAAACATTATATGTGTGTGTGTGTGTGTGTGTGTGTGTGTGTGTGTGTGCTGTACTTTTATATACATTACCTCTTTCTACGTATTTCTAGAGAATAAATAATAAACAAGAAAAGGAACTTTAGAATGTGTTGCTAATGAGAATTAAGTATGTAATTAAGTAATTTTGTTCATTATTTGGCTTATATTTAAAATAGATATAACTTGGAAAGACAGGGAGATGTTTATACTGGGAGGAATATATTTCTTCAACAAGCTTTATGATAGTTCTTTGTTTTAAAGTTATGGTAAAAGAACTGTTAACAGTTTTAAATGAATCTTTATTATCAGAAGAAATAATTGATTTAGAGTTATTTATAGTTGTCTTTTTTTTTTAAATCCAAGTTACTTACCAAAAATGTATAACTTGTGAACCCACAGACATATCTCACTATGTTCAGTTGTGACTTTAATTTATTTTAATATTTATTTAAATGATTGTATAAAGTGCATAAAACTACCTAAAACTACGAAATTACAAGAAAACTTGAAATATGGAGTGTAAAAACTCTAATATTTAAAAATACCATTTATTTCCTTATGTGAAAATTGCATTAACACTATAATATTTGTTTTTTATGATAAACCCCATAATGACAAAATGCAGCCTAAAATTAATATTAGACAGGCTTGATTTGTGTGATAAATAGAATTTATTCGAACACTGGTTAAGAACACCAGGCAATGGATAGCACTTATTAGGCATGAGGCTTTATGGAATTAGACTAGTTTGTTGTTTTTTTTCAAAATGTCACAAAAATTGTGTTAATACATTTCTTTCACTGTATACATACTTTTGTAATATTTCTGTGAAATATAAGTATCAATCTTTTGGCCCCCCAGTTGCAGGGCTTATAACATTAGTACCAGGTTTCAATACCCATGGTGGACAGAGCACAGATAGCCAATTGTGTAGCTTTGTGCTTAGCTTCCAGATAAACCAAACAATCAGACAGTCATCTTTAGCAGGGCGTAGATTTTTTTACACCCAATTGGGGGAGGGGGATTTTTGCAACCACTTATGTGGACTGTTCAATTTGCAAATTGGTAATCTCTGATTACGTTAACCTGGAAGCTGTAAACATGCAGTCACAGAGTAATCTTGTTGCCACGATACTTCAAGGTTTCCATGTAGGTTTATGTAAGTGAGGTGTTGTAAACAGTTTTCAAAATGTTAATAGAATAAAGACAAATGTGTCACAAATTAACTGCCACATGAATTTTTTCCTGCACACTGCACATTATAAAAGATGGCCATTATACTTGACAAGGTTACTAATAACTTTCATTGCATGAATTACGTTTTCAAATATTAATAAAATTAGTAATTACCTTTGATAAGTTCATATCTACTGAAAAACTGTTCATGTTGTTTGATAAAAATAATTAAAATGTCTTTGCAAACTCTTAAAAATTACACATCAATACAATGTAGCACATAATTATTCATACTTTTCATTGAAGTAAGATTCATTTAGTCCTCTAGTCTACATGTTCCCAAACGTAGACCTCCTTTGTGATGATCTGTTTATGAATTCTTTCATAAGCACTTCTATATTTATCTTTTCGACCTCATCTTTATGAGTGTGACAAACTGCCACATGGTTGAGGCAGCACTGAGACATAGTTGATCTTAACCACGTTTTCAACTGTCTTAATGCAGAAAAGCTGCATTCACATTCGCAGCTGGATATTGGACATACAAACAAAATTTTCATGAGAAGAAACATTTCATTAAACATCTGCTGGCTTGTTTCATGCATTTTACAGTAAGCATCCTTTGCACCTTTCAGAGATACTGCTTTTGTTGTTCCTTTGAACATGGGCAACTGAAACTTGAGCCGTTGTGCAGAGATTTCTGGATAGAAGTTTATAACCGAGTTGTCAATCTTACCATATGTGATCATGTTCTCAAGTGCCAGATATTGCCCCAAGTCATTGTTGTCTGCATTGAATCTAGTGGCCAGATGTTTTATGACTGTATCCACAAATTCAAAATATTGGCTTCTGTAGCCATCACCTGTGATCCTTCTGAGGGGTCTGCAAATGCGTGGTAGTTCAGTAGGCACCAGATCTAGGGAAGTTACCTTTTTCTCAGCTTCATCAAATATCTTGTTGTAATTTTCCTCTGTTCGCAATACCCACAATTGCTCAATTGTCATTGCAGATGCTTCAATCATGCCAGACACTGTCGCTGATTTTGCTTGGAATGCATGGTTTAGTTCCTCTAATGCAGCTAATGGATGCTGAGCCATCAACAATCCTAAAACTGTCTTTCATTGGTCAAATCTGTCTAGCAGACCTCATGTTTTCACTGCTACATCTGATTTTTATTTGCTAATTCAGATAAAGAATCAACAATGTCACTGTAGTGATCATTAGCACATGTAATTGCAGATAGGCACCACAACCAGTGGGCAGATGTATGTAACTGGACCATTGTGGCTGTCGGACAATACAATATTTTCAAAGATTGTCTTGTATTTGCCTGACCTCTGAAGCAAAATACCAAATTCATGTACTCGCTGGATAGAATCTTGAACACATTCACAAGCTTTAACTGCATGTTGCATTATTAAATTAGCCTTGTGTGCTCCGCAGGGAAAAAACAAAGGTGACGGTTGCTTCTCTTTTGTTTTTTGCCTGGCATCCACTGTACGCACCACTCATGTTAGCAGCTCTATCATAAGTTTGTGCTCTTTTGGTAAATTGAGTCCAGTCAGTACATCAAGTATAGTAGAGGATATTGTTTCACAAGTTGTATTGGAGTTGTATTGTAGAGGAAATGTCTCATGGACGTCAAGGTTCTCATCTATGTATCATACACATATTGCTTCCTGTTCAGCACCTGTAGCATTTTGAGTGCCATCAACCATTAATGCAAAGATTTTACTTTGCTGCACTTCGTGTGGTATGTTCCTCAGTATTTGATGGCTGAACATCTCCATTATTTCATTCTGAGCCTGGGGTGATGTGAATGTGGTTTTTATTTTGACAAGTAGGCCATCAACTCGGGATCCTCCTCTTCCAGCAGCTTTCTTAACTGCAGGAAGTTCCCCTCTGTATCAGTATGTCCACATAATGCTAAACCTTGACACAGTAAGAAATGTAAACTTGTGAATATTTTGGCTAGACTTCTTTTGCATTCTTCCTCCTGCTTCTTTTTTTCCATCATGTAGCTGGACAGTCACTGAAGTTACATCAAGTGAACATTCTGGAGATATAGCAAATCTGTGCTGAGAGAAGGATTGGTGTTCATTGAATTTCTGTTTTGCCTTTTCCCAGTTGCAAAAACTGGTGGATATGAAGGTATACTCCACTGGCCTCTCCAATTTCCCTGTAAAAAGGCCTCTATTTTCTGCCTTGGCACAATGAAAGCATATGACTTTTTGAGTCTGATTGTGGAAGTGCAGCCGTGGGAACTCATCAAACTACTTGCCCTGGAAGCTGATATTTTGAGAATTTGCTTTCTGTCGTGGTATTAGTTGTGAGTCTGGATGATATGGCTTTCCACACTGTATCTGTGGAGTGTCAAATTTTTCATCACTGCACAGACTTGTTTCACAACTATCTGGGGTTCATGATGTGCAATAGTTGCACAAGCATTTTCAGACTCGTCCTCTGATGAAAGTGGTATTTCCTCTGTATGAAAAGTTTCTATTCCTTTGCTTGAATTTGTTGGATTATCTGCATCTGCATTGTCACTTGTAGTACTAGTAACTGGCTTGCAGAACTATCTAATATTGGAAAGTTTGAGAAACTTGCTTGTCATAATTGGAATATGTTTCCCAGATGACTTAACAGGCTAAAATACAGTTTTTATTGAAAAACTCTAACGTACAATGAAAGAAGATACAACAGAATTGAAGTAGGACTGAACTGTACAATGTATTTAAGTTGAATGCACAAATCTCACAGTAACTACCGAGCCGACTCACCACCTGAGCATCGCTGGGACAATAATATGTGCTAGTTACAACACAAGTAATTGCAAGTTTCTCGAAAACTACTTAATCACAAATATATTATATTCCTGTTAAAGCACATCAAAAGGCAAACACATTGTGATATAATGTCTATAAGCACGTCTATTAAATAAAATCACCTAAACAAAAACTAGCAATACAATTTGAGTAGAGGCTTCAGGCCGTTGAAATCGCTCCTTTTGTGTTCTAATTATACAAGAAAATACAATATTGTTACTGTCTATGATAAGAGAACATATTGTTTTTTTACTATAAAGCACCAGCACTTTATTAGAGGGTGGTGATAATCTGAAATTTCATGGATTAATGAGGACCACAAACACAGGTCTAATGAGCCCTGTTGTAAAATCGAGGCTCAGACTAAAGGGAGCGTAGAGGGGTGATGTAGGGCGCATCTGGATCCGAGCGGCCTGAACTTGTCGTTAACTGTACACTGAACGTACACAATGGTCAGCAGCTAAGGAGAGTAAGCCATTCGACAATAAAACCAGCTAGACATGCATAAAAACAAATGGTGAAGGAAAACTGCACAATATACACAAAAGATTGATCCAGCTACAAGCTACAAATGGCCTGCAAGATCTAGAACACAGGAGTTTACTCTTGGAAGTAATATTTTCGAATTTCATGCTCTGTTTAATCTGTAGTGATGAAAACTTTACTTAATCTTACACTACGTACAAGACGTAGGTAGATTCTGTGATAGTGCATGCAAGCCTTGCATGTATACTTTGACCTACTGACTGATACTTACAAACTATTGTTTAGATCGAAAAGCTTAGAAGCACACCTATATTAAAGATGTACATTTTGGCTACTGAAAAAGCCTGCATTTAGGCTTAATTATGTAATTCGATTGGTAAGAACACGAGAGTCACAAGAACAAACACACAATTTGTAGGCCTGTGATGCAATAAAACAATTCAACAGACCAAACTGTAGGGGGGATAATTGTATGCAACATACTCCCCCACCTAAAATGAAGGGGGTGTATACTCCCCATCCCTCCAGGATCTACACCCCTGATTTTAAATATTATGATTTTCATTGCCAAAGGACATCATTCATTGTAGTAAGAAAAACTTGTTTATAACATAAAAAGGCAGCTTACGGCTGTGTTCACTTGATTGAGCTGTTGCCTTATTTTGTTAATGTTGTATGCAAGCTCGTATTTTACGCAGTGGCTTCATTCATCAGTAGTCTTAGACATTATTACACATCCGAGAGTGATGTAGTCATCTATTAATTATTGTTAGGTCTTAACTAAGGCCTTTTGTAGTGCCTCAAAAGATGGAGGTGAGATAATTCATTGACTAAGACTATACTTAAATGAATTCAGTAGTAAATAAGAAACAGATTTTATTGACAGACTAGTGTTTTGGGATTTGAAATATAGTATAATAATTTTGTCAAGAAAAAAGTTTTCTGTTAGATTCAATGGAAACATTATTAATCATTATTGTTTTACAAAATGCATCATATTAAAGTGATGAAATAGAAAATAATTTAAATAAAACGTTTTATTGTATTATGTTAACAAGGTGATTGTTTTTTCAACCCTTCAGCAACAGGTATCCCCCTTTAAATCCTTTTTCTGCAAGTCCTGTTATGTTAAAACTTTAATTAAACACCTATTATTAATGTATGTGAATGAAATTAACAAATTAATGTATGTTATCATTCAAAGTTTCATATTATCTAAGTTTTAAGTTTTGTTGAAAAATAAACATTTATACATCATATGTCATGTGACCGATGTATTATGAAAATTCTGTACTTGGCTCTCTGTATATTCAATAATTCAGTGGTAGTTGAGTAAATATGATGCTTACATAACTTTTTGACTCCTTCATTTCAAAGGTCTCTGAATAAATAACATTGAAGCAAGTAATGAAAGCTTGTCATCCCCTGACAGGTGCTGTGCCGTGAACACATTTATTTGTGATTTATGGCCTACATATAGACGTTATATACCCATGTGTGTAGTCATTAGAACAATACCATTTTACAATAAATTGCTGATAGTTATTTGGAAATTGTCAAGCAGTTGACTTCATGGAATACGTGTAATTGACTACTGTATTGGTGACTGTTTGATTGACTATGCCACTTATGGTTATTTCTTATTTAAGTATGTTATTGTTGGAGATACAGTTAAATAGTGTTTAAGTCTTATTATTATATATTTTAGTTAGTTATATATTAGTTGTCATTTAAAATGCATAATTGAAAGGTTTAAACATTTTTGTTAAATATACATCCTACTTTTCCTTCATTCTCAAGACTTATGATATTACGAGCCGAATGAAAATTTTGACAAAGGGTTGCACGTGTCTCTCAAAGAAACTGAAATTTGCCTCAAGGGCACCATTGACTCGTGTTAAGATCAGTAATAAGTGGTAAAGGGCAAGAACAGAAAAACAATAAAAATTTACTGTGTGAAAAGGAAAAGACCTGAAATTATGAACATAAGTAAAACATCTGTAAAGATATTCTCCAAAAAAGTTAAAGGTGGGTATTTTATTATTTTCTAATTTTAATACTTTCATTGCATTGTGTATTGATGATTATAGCTAGGGTTAGTGAAATGGTAAAGTAAATGTCTAAAAATATAAACATTTACCTTAAAAAACTTTTGGTATTCATTTAGGATTTAACATGAAAATCAGTTTACCCTCAAACTATTTTAGTAGTCTTGAGTGCAAATTACTATACATAAATAACATTTCGATAGAAAGAGGTGATTAGAATAATGTCATTCTTTGTGCACAAAACAGTTATAAAATTTAACATGGTTTCACCATATTTTTGTGAAAAATGCACAGTCACCATTTTTTGTTGTATAAAGTCCTTCCCTCATTGAACAGATGCTGATCTCATCTGCCCATGTTTAAAGAACCATGCTGTATTACTATGATGTAGTGATATAATTTTCTTTAAGAGTACTGCTACTTCATATTTGTTATGACCTTGTGAATCATTCTTTACAATAGATACAGACTTCTGTATTTGCTCTTAATTTTCGTAAAAAGAATTTAAGAATTTTTTTTTTGAGATAACAATAATATGCTCTTCTACCACACACAACTCTCCATAGATGTATTAGTATCCCATGCTCCATGGTGTGTGGTTTTACAAAGAATATCCACAGGTCACATAATAATTATAATACCCACTGCATTAAAATGTTAGGGTTTAAAATATTACAGATGATATATCTGTTTGTATGTTTCTTGCTTGGGAACTGCATTTTTATATTGTACTATGCTTTACAAGTCTTCACAAAACATTCTCAGTTTGCGACAAAGGATACTGCTAGATACAAATAATTATACATTCAGGCTTTCTGGTTTTGGCTGTACGTCAAAAATGTTGCATATACATTCATCATGTGTACCAGCAATGTATAAAATGCTGTTTTATAGTAGCTGGCTATTACAGACCTCAGTGACTTCCTCAAAAGATATTTACCGAACAAAATTATCTATGTATACATAATAAGCAATGGTTCCATGAATGCTATGCTTCATAAGGCTGATATTCTGGCAAATTCTCTATGGTCCTTTTATGTTATTTTGATGAATTATGATTTTCACCTTCACCCTATGCAAATTATCACTACTTACCTTGATTAGGAAACTGTTGTGGTTGGGATGGATTGGCAAGCTTATTTTCTGTAGATAACTGAGAAATACTGTGGTCAAAGAATGGAGAAATATCCATATACTGGTACAGCTTAGGCATTTATATTGTTAGAGCATTTTTGTGTGGAACTGTGAATGAAAGTATTGGGGTGACGGGAGTTGTTGAGTTGTTCTGCATGGTAAAGTAGTATCATGTTAGGGGAGTGTAGCATCTTCTCCAGTCAGATTTATCATTCAGGAAAATAGTTTGGAAGCCAATAAAGTCATTCAGTAAAACTGAATTCCCCACCACCACCAAATATGAATATCGAGTAACAGATTTTTGATGTACTGAATGATGTAGTATTTGGTTAATTAGATACTAGTGTACCTCTAGGTTAGTATCAGTATGCAGACTGAGACATTGTAAGCAAATCATTCATAGGTAGTTTTGATGTTACACACTTGTTTGAGAAACTTCCACTTGAAGAAAAGAGTCATTTATTAAAACTGTGTGACAGTGTAGTATACCTTTCCTTTTGGTAACACTGCAGTTCACCTTTGGTTGGAAATTTGTGCATCCTCTTTAGTATTAAATGTATTTTTAACCCTTATGGGGGGGATGGAGGTAAAAATTGTTGCAAGAGATATTGTAAAATGTTAAAACTTGTGTCTGTAATAAACTTTCTTGTATTAACAACATTTAAGGCATGGCCCCTTTGTCAGGCCTAGCAGTTAAATACAGAATCTTTTGGTTACACAGCCTCTTCTGTATGTTCCAAGTGATATAGATAATTACTAAATGCAGCAGTTGTGATCATTTTACCCCATGTTGGGGTTTCTTTTATTCATCCTTATGGGTAAAATGTTCCCCATTCAACAGTAGTGTATAGTAACAGTAGTACATAATATCTATGTCTAAGCTTTGTTTTTAAATAGAAATGATATTTATAATATAGTTGGCTTCATTTTAATGCTCTGTTGTTTTTCATGTTCTTCATTTTTAATTGATGAAAACTGTATTCAAAGTTATCTCACCTTTCCCTTATATTTCTTCTAGAATTTTGGCACTTTCTTTCAATTTAAATTTCACAAGAACTGAAAGGGGAAAAAAGTAAATTAGTTTTATAGACTACTAGTTTAAAAATCTTGGTGTTTTTGCAAAATTCAGTTTTAACCCATTAACTGTGCCTGCTATAATTGTGTGTGGAATTTTGTACAAGCCATACATCATATGTGACACACTAGCATTCAACTGCTGGAAGTGTAACATACCCTCTAATACTAATCAGCAGTCAGTGGGTTAACTGTCATTTTCTTTGTTGCACCACAACTTTGGTTACATCACTGTTTTGTTAATAAAAAAGTTACAGATCGTACAAGTGTTTTACTATACGCACAGATCAAGTATCATCCTATAATTGCAGTTGCAATAGAACATCGAGCATTTGTAGCTTGAAAAGTAGTTCAAGTTTATTTCACTAGACCTACTTTGTATTTACTGGAAGATTAAATTGTGAATAAAAAGTGATGTTATTATCTTTCTTGTAGATCATTTGTTATCAGAATTATCTTCCAGTGAATGTTTCTTGTTTTTTGTTTATCATTTAGAATTATTTGTACTCGGTTGTTTTCAAAGTAACTTTCAGGCCAAACCTGTAAATACTTGTGAACAAGCTTTGTGGCTATTATCACACATTACTCAGTTTCAGTAGCTCTTGTTTTGTAGAATATAGAGGTTTGGTTGATTTGAAGGGTAGTATAATTGTATTGGTGTATATTTTTAAGAAATCTTATCGATGTTACTAGTTTTGTAATTTAGTTTTATGCAAGCTTTTCAAGGTTAGTAATTACTTCCCCCCCCCCCCACTATTACAAAATAGTAACCTGGAAGCAAGTAACATGACTGTGAAAAAACAAATGTTTGTTTTCACAGTGACTGTTGCAAGTGCAACAAGAAAGGTTTTGAAAGTTAACAGTTAAGTCTCCCCTGTTTCAAAAGTATGAAACAGGAGATGCATATTAATTCCAAAGAGAGCCATCAACACTAAATGTACCAATACATGTTTGAAGGTTTAGTATACAGTTTTAAAACATTTGAAGATACTGATTTTTATATGATTTTAATTTTATACTTTGACAAGTGATGTGTTTGTGGATGTCCTCCAAATGTATTGTTTTACATACACTGTGAGATGTAAATGGTTTTATTAGACCTTCTGTTTGTTATTTGTTAATGAAACTTGATTCTTTGATTTATGCGAGTTTGAATCTTGATCATGTAAAATTTGTTTTTTAGTATAATAAAAAAACTTTTTTTAGTATAATAAAAAAAACTTTTTTTTTAGTTGGCTTTCATGTAATTACTTCTGATAATTATCAGTTTTACTTGCAACTGTACTTTTGTCTTTTATAATATTAAAGTCTAGTGGTAGCTACATTTCTGTTAATCTTTCTTGTAAGAATATGCTTTAGAGATAATCTGATAACTCCTACATATCATGATATCCATAAAAACCATTTCTCCAGTAAGGTGTTACTTAACACTTTGGTGCTATTGCTTTCTAACAGTATATTCGGTATCATAATATCTTTATATGAAAGCTCATTCTGCCAAGTTTTTGATGCAATAATGTGTTTGTGTGTCTGGTACAAGAGAGAGAAACAAGCCCTTTATTTAGCGTACTTATTATTTTTACATTTCCTTCTTGGATTGTATTTCCTACATTTTCTTTGATATAAATTTCTAACATTTTGTCTTACTAATCATTCATTCATTTTTGATGATCTTCTTTACAAATAACTTTTTTTTAATGCTCAATTTATTCATTAATAATAAAAAATTTAACCTTTTTTGAATGACAAAATTTTCACCTTCCAAATTGAGATTTATGTTTTCCATATTGAAACATCTTAGCTCTGCAGTATGAAGTATAATTTGTTTTATGCCTTGTGAGTACTTGCTGTGGAAAGCTTGAGGTGTAGAATTTAATTTGCTGTTGCTTGATTGAACTTAGGATGCAAAAATGTTGCATCTTAAATTTATGTTAAAGTTGCTGCTTCATATTGAACTAAAGCTCCCACCAACAGCATGTTGTCAGATGACATTTTGTTAATGAGTGCATTTAATGTTGTCTAGGTTATGTTCTTTTGAAGACTGTTATCAAGTGGGATTTCAAAATCAAGACATTATTTTTGATATAAAATACAAGTTTAGGTTTACTTACTTTCAATGTCACATTGAAGTCTTCCTTGCCTGTAATTTAAATGTAAAAAATAAAAACTTCAACTAACTACAGGAAAGTAATTATGTATTTAATATCCAAAGAAACACATGTATTCAGTTTAACGCTAAGGTGTAATGCAGAAGGACATGTAGGTAGGTAAATGCCAAAGTGTAGAAGATACATGACATAATTATTTGGCATTAACAAATTGTGTAATAACAGTTGTTCATCATAGACTAACAGCTGCATACTTGTATTAAAAATAAGCATAAATAAATTTGCTAAAGGAATGGAAAAGAAAATTGTGTGAGAAAAGAAAGCTTAGTTCTTTCTCCATAGGAGGATATCTAATGGTATTGGGCAAGAAGTCAGAGAACAAGCAAGTGGAATCTACTAATGACTTATCTGATTGGAAATGTTAGTCTATTTCATGAGGATATTGGTCAATTTAGCACCTGTTTTTGTATGTGATCTATGTGAATTTGTCTGTCTGTAATAAAAAAGATTCAAGTGTTTCATTTAGTTAGGGTTATAAAACATTAGTAAAAAAAAAGTTAAATGTTTACACCATAAAACCTGGATTTTATTGCATATATAGGGCTATGTTTCATTGTCATTTTGTGTTTGTTTCCCAGTGGGACAGTGGTAAATCTTTAGTTCACAAAGGTTTGATTCTCCTTGGTAAACACAGCAGATAGCCCAGTGTGGTTTTGCAAAAAAGAAGACACACACACACACACACATTTAGGTTTATTAACATTCAAAGTTATATACGTTATTAACCACAGAAAACAGTTCCATAATAACTTGATTCTTGATAATGCAAGTTTCTACATAAATAATTCCTCATGATACACAGTTTTCTTTTTGCAGACCAAAGAAAGAGAGTATTTTGTCACAACTATGTTTGATTTATACAAGCTGTGGAAGTAATGATAAAAAAAATACTACTATATTTCAGTTTGTAACATAATTGATAAAAACTGTGTAAGGGTGAAATACAGGTACCACAATTTGATGTACCTGTTCCAAATGCTGACCTCCATGTTTCTTTCTGGGGTCTTTAAGAGTACAAGTTAGGTTTTCCAGTTATAATGCAATATACACACACACAGTTTAGTAAAATAATGCCTTGCATCATAATTGGTCATTGCCATACATGCGATGTAAGTATTGTCAGTATTGAACTCTCACAGAATAATTATTTCCAAAAATTATTAATTTGGGGACAAAAAATTACTGCAGCAAAAAGTTATTAATTTTTAATTTATCTTAATATTTAAATGAAATGTAAAGACGTTTAAAATAACTTTGTTATTACAGTTTGTTGCTTTTTTATTTCTTAAGGTTTAGCCTAAATATTTTGTTTTGAGTTTTATTCTTATATTTAAAAGAATATTAAAACTTTAATAATTTGCAATCATCATCATATATATATATATATATATATATATTGTTTGGACTTTTTAAACTGGTAGTGTTTAAAGAAAAAAATAGCATTTTTAACTCTTCATTAGAATGAATAAGTTTCAGAAATTAATGCTCTGTTTTTTTTAAAATGTGGACTGAATTTTATTTTTAACCTTAAAATGTTTTTAAAGTTTTCTTGCCTTCTGTTTTCTTATTTGATAGGGCTATGAAACAGCTTTTGTGAAAGATTCCACTGATGATCTGTGGTATCTAGAGGAAGATGAATATGAAGTAGAGTTGGAGGAAGATTGTTCTTTTCAAGTTGAATATGAGGTTGAATCTTTATCCAGCCTAAAAGGAGGTGACACTGATACAGACAGTGATATCCAGGTAAGCCTAATTGAGAATATTTATTTGTACATGAGAGTTTATAAACCTTATTTTTGTTAAAATGTAAAAACAAATTTACTGAAGAATAGAAGTTTTGTCTTAGTTACTTCATTTGGGCTGGGCATGGCCTTGTTGTTATCACACTGGACTATGAACCTGTTGAGGCTAAAAAACGGTTCTCAGGCTGTTGCTGCAACGTTTTGATAAATGATATTCTGAGTTTCCAATTGACATATCACTAATGCTGAAATGTCCAAATGCTCCCCATTTTGTTTTATTATAAAATACACAGTTATATTCCATGGACCTGTTGTAAATCAAATAAGTCAATGATAAAACAGTAAAAAACATTTTCACTCTCAGCAGTAATATTGTTCGTTCTGGTAAAATAGGTTTGTGGAATTCAGCCATAGACAGTTGCAAAGTAAAACTGATAGTGTGTATATATAGTTTGTTTCATAAAGCACTTTTCTGGTCTTTCTAAAGTTCATTTTGCCCTTATTGTCAGAAAGGTCAGGGTCATTCAGTAACTTGGCTTGGAGCTGCTAAAGCATTAATTTCAACTTTCTTCCTTTGATGGTGTTATTTACTTCATAGTTGGCTTTTACTATGGTCAAAACTGTCATGGTTTCAACTCCCACACATGTTCAAGATCAGAATGTTCCATAATTGGATATGGTCTCACCAATTAGCAATGTAATCCATCCATATTTCTGTCTTGTGTGTCTGAGCAAATAACTATGACACAATCGTACCATTGCAACTGTGTTATCCACCGTGTAATAAACCTCTTCAGTGAAGCATGATCTACACAGATGGTGAACTTCTTACCATACATATAGTGGCAATAACATTTTGCACAGACGAATTCAGCCAGTGGATATTTCTTTCATTGCATAGTATCTGCATTTAGTAGCTGTAAGTATACGACTAGCCTAAAAGATTACACAATGTACTCAATCCTGTAACTGTGATAACACATCCCTGACTCTGTCATTGCTGGCATCGGTTTACAGGACAAACTTGCAGTCCTGGCAGGGATAAAGTAGCACTGGAGCATCCATGTAAGAAAGCTTTAGGATCATAGTGATGCTGCCATCTTAAGGAATTTGGTCAGAAATTATTGTCAGTATGATTCAAAACTAAAGAATCTGTGGACTTCATTCTTTGTCATTGGTTGAGGCTAATCTCTCACTGCAGCTATCAAAGCTAGTTCCATTGAGACTCCATCTCTCTTAGTAATGTGACCAAGAAACTCCACTCTCATCTGCATGAGCAGACACAACCTTGGTTTCCATGGAAAGCCTGTGTGCATTATAATACCATCTTCAAGTTCTCAGACACAGACTCAAGTGTGGCCAATTACAAATTATCATTGACATAGACCAGACACCTCTTCTGTTGCAGTCTCTCGAGTTTCAGCTTCATCAGCTACTTAAAAGTAGATAGCAAATTTCACAGGCTGAATAGCATGAAACAGAATTCACACAGATCATCTCTTGTGCTGAAAACAGAATTAAGTCCTGTTTTCGTCATCTGTTTTGATTTGCCACGAGTTGGACATCAGGTCTAAGGTGTTGAACCAATGTGAGCCTTCTAATGCATCCAGACACACTTTTGCCTGTGATAATGGAAAGGACTACAATACTAAAATTCAAGGTTAGATTCTGATGGTAGACACAGCAGAGAGCCAAATGTGACTATGTTCTAAAACAAACTATAAACCTAGGAGATCAATCAATTATCATTTCAGTATTTCCATAATAAATCCTACTCATGGCACCAATTTCTTCATCTATACATCTATGGTATTTTCAGGGAAAACAGATTTCCCCACAAGTATCAGGTAAGTAAACTCTCAAATAAAAGCAGGTTTGATGAAAGAATAAATGGAATGTTTATAGTTGATACCATGACTACATTGCTGTGAGTGTAAAATAACAAGTCTGTACAAATATAAATAAGTAAACAAAACTACAGACAGAATAATGATCACTTTTACTAGACTGTTTGTAGCTGCATTGCTTTCTTTCTATCAGGATGAATCTCTCTAGAACTGAAATACAATGTTATTGAAATATATTAATTTGACAATATCCTGATAAAATTGGTTTTAAAAAAGCATCTCTGAATTCAACAGGTAAACTTACTTTCTTTGTCCAGTTGACAGTGTCATCTAATAACTTTTGTTCTCTCATATTGGTCTGCCGTGTCATTTACACAATCTCAACTAGGCCAACCAAGCATATTACAGGACTAATCCTTTGAACTGAGATGCTATATGTTACTATAATATCCTTTTGGGTATAATAGACATTACTTACCATAGAAAACAAACCAAAAAGCAACTGGACTAAGGTAATGTTTTGACTTTTTAGACATGTTACCATTGATTCAGCATTGGGAGCATATAAAAATTTAAGTCACTGTATCAGCAAAACAGGTAGAAAACATAATAAGCCTGCATATCACAACTGCAAAGAAAACTATGTACTTTAATGAGTGAGCCAGTGTGGATTCATCCAGGAGCATCATCCAGTTTTTTTGCTGATCTTTTTGTATTTCTGATTCATCACCTATTCTTTAAGGAAAAGAGTTCCACATCTCTTAAGTTTTTCAACTACAAGAGAAACTTTATCACAGAAGGGAACTGACCTTAATTTTTTCAGCTTACCCTTAGTATGATATAGTCGTAAAGACAAAGTTTTTCTGGCACTTGTCACATACTGATTTTGACATCTTATTAGTGTAGCTCTTGTGGTTTAAACTGTGCCAACAGTTGATCACACATTTCTCCAATCAAGAAGGGTGCTAACCATGATTACTCTGACACCTCTCTCCTTTTAATGCTGAGATATCAATGTTCCATGTATGTAGAAGTACACTAAAGAGAAACTGAAATTGATAATGCTTGGTGTTAGCATTGTTGTGTCCTTATCACTTTATTTTTTTCTGAGATAGAACAAGGTCTGTACGTGTTTAAGAAACAGGCACTTGTCTGATAACACAGTAGTATTTCTGACCAAAGATTTAACCTTGTTAAATGGCAGTACAATGAAGTAAAGAGAAGAAATTGTATACATATAGAATTTAGTGTCTGTTTGAAATATAGTTTTCAGTATTGTTCAATTAACACTCCTACGAAAAGTGGGGCCTAATAGGCCCCAGAGCAACTTGAAAGGTTATTAATATTAGGCTAATAATTTTGTATTTAAATGAAATTGCCATTTCATTTAATGAAATGAAATCAAATGATTTCATTTGAAAGCATTAATGAAATGAAATCAAATGAAATGGCAATTTCATTTAAATACAAATTTATTAGCCTAATATTAATAACCTTTCAAGTTGCTCTGGGGCCCTATTAGGCCCCACTTTTCGTAGGAGTGTTAAAACAAATAAAATGGTGTATAAGGTAAGAAAACATTCTACAATGAACTGTCAATCTTTAGACTACTAAGAAAGAAAGTAACATTAAGATTTTTTATTTTATTATGTAATCATTTCAACAGGTCAGTCAATATGTTTATTGTAGCATACAGTTTATAATAGCTTATCAAAATTGATGGCTTAAGTAGCTAAGTTTCTGTTCAAAAGTTTAAAAGAATGCCACTATTATAACCTAACAGGTTATTAAACACTTGTTTTCTTTCAAGTTAGATCAGTGTTTCATAAGAAATTAAACAATCTTTCACAGTGCATGGAAACATGTTAGATTTTAATGTAACCTGTTATCACCTTCAGCTCATTTCTTGTTGCATGTCAAATATTTCACAATTCATCACGTCTCAAAGCCACCAGATAATATTATCAGGAAAAGAATGGACTTTTATACTCCAGTCTGATCATCAATAATGGGTGTTTATCATCGTCTGTTATTTCAGGAAGAATGCATTTCTTTTACATAAAACACATTTATAACTAATTAAATAAATAGCAATAATTTTTTTTGTGCAACAAAGAAAATAGGTTGGTTTTGTTTTTCCAAATTTGAAGCTGAAATTTACAAAAGATGTTAAGGGATAAATTATTTACTTGTTTTTACATTAATTTTAAATCTTTTGAATAACATATTTGAAGTATGTTCTAGGATGAGTAAGATATGTTTCATGTAATACAGTTGTGAATTTTACAAATACCCATACAATCTTTATATAGGACATTGTGCATGCTGCTGTCTTGTTGTATAAAGATGACAGTGACAAAGAATTCTGGGCTGACAGCTCAGACAATGATGGCAGTTCAAGTGATTCTGAAATTGCTGAGGGGGTAAGGATCTTGATGAGATGGTTTAATTTTTTATGAAAATCCAAGATGGAGATCTTTTGTTTAAAGAAATACCACAAAAGGATCAATTATTGTACTTTATTGTTTTTCAAAGTATGATTTTTGATTTGTTGTTGAAGTTATATATACATATGTGTATGCATGTAAGGTTTTGATTTAGTACAAAATTCGAAAAACATTCATCAGTTGCTACTTACTTTTTTCAGGACAAATGGCACTGTACCCATTGTGATAGCATTAACAAACCTCCTTTGCGATTCTGTGAAAAGTGTTGGGAAGAGCGTTTAGGCTGGTTACCAGATAGATCAGACCGTCATCCACCAAAGAAACTTCGTCACCGAAAATTAAACCAGTCTTTACCTAGGAGAGGCTCAGATCATGGCTATCATGTATGTATTAAAAAAAAAGTACCTACATTTGACATTGTCATCATTTTTTTTTTTCACAGTTTATAAAACTAAGAATGTATAACTTCAAATTAGATTTTAAAACATTTTATCCAACTTGGTTGAGTTTGCTTTTAAAAAAATGGTTTCATAGCTGTCAAATTAAATGTAAAGTCTGATTAAAAGTTATGACATTTTTCTCACAAGAGTATATTGTAGTTGTATGGTTTATTTTGAAATTGACATTACGTTTATATTGAATATAAGGAATCTTTCTGCAACCTAACCTAGTGGTAGAAAAATATTTAGCAAAAATAAATGAATAAATAAAACTATACACACATTCAAAATCGAGTTCAAGAAGCTAGAAAAACAATTTATATTCATGTAAATACAAAGGCCATTACCATAACAACCATTAATGATCATTAAATAAGCTGTTTTTAAAATTTGATATTAAACAGTATTGAAATGTTTTACGTTTTAATCTTATATTATTTTTTCATATGTTAAATGAGAATTTTGCCATGACCTCAAAGTTCATAGATTAAAAACCTGATAAAGTGCTATAAATACAAGTGAATATTATTGACAAAGCCTCTTTATATTTTCACCTGGTAGTAAAATTTGAATGGACTGTTTGCACTTACTTTTCTTTGAGACCTGTTAAAAGGATACCTATGGTATATAAACAGTTGCTTACATGGTTTTATTGTTCTGGTTTTTACATCTCAGTCTAAAGTATATCATACTACTTTGAAAATTTTTTCACCTTACTTTTTTGCTATTGTTTCTTTTTTAAAAAATGCAAATATTTTCATGAATCTTACGAACTATTTTACTGTTTTTTGTACAGTTTTTTTCACAAGGTTAATAGTCAATAACTATTAACATTTTTAAAACTAAACATGTCCTATCAGTAATGCAAATTATTTATTTCATAGGATTAAGAATGTGACATATTCCAAATTATTTCTCCATAACAGATTTAACACTTGTTTTTTTATAAAAATGTAATATTTCAACCAATGATTTTTCTAACCCCTTGATGGCAGGTATCATCAAGCACTGCTCTTAACACATTTTTTTAGATTACCATTAATCCCAGGATAGGATATACATGCACACACACACGTGCATATATTTAACATATTCAAACTCTTTAGGACCAAATGATTTGCCTAAAGTATTTGAATTGTCTAGTTTGCCAATTGGAGCACAAGTTACAAGTTGTTTTGCAACTGTTTTCCCACAGGGTTGGCTTGGTTACTTTGACTTCTCAAAAAAACGTTTTATTTGCAGCCTGAATAGTTGCAAAAGCTCTTGTCATAAATATAACAGATAAAATAAAAAAGTATTGATCAACACATAAATTTATGCTTATAACAAACTTGTGTTTGATTAGTGGCTCTGTATTCATAGATTAGCCCAAAGTGAGGCTAGAAAATATATATCTTAGTCTTCACACACCTGACAATAGAAGTAGTTTCAATGTGACTGTCATAGCATCAAGTTACCAAAATATTTCAATTACAATTCTTACTACAACCATTAATGTCCTAACACTCTATGTGTGATATAAGTATTGTTTAAATACTTTTGTGAAGTAAAGACACTGTTGGTTAAAGTGGCGTGTCATGAACACATGCACATATTTACCAACATCTAATTATGAAATGTTCCACCTTGTAAAACATCTTCTGATTAGATCAAGCAAGTAGTACACAATGTTGCAACCAAAGCTGAACAATCCCGAGGCAACCAGCAACTAGACAAAATGACTGCTGAGAAAGATGTGCAAAGTATTGCAATGTGACATTTCTGGCAATGCTCACTCCTAGTCAGAAGGTTACAAGGCTATTTAACTCCCAATGCATTTATACAAAACAAATTTGTATTATTAAATTTGTAGCTCAGCAGTGTTTTTCTTTAGTAATACCTAAGCTATGTTTGTAAGCAGAAACAAACACCATTGGTAAAGAATATACTAACCTTACATCTTTTGTCTTTGTTACACTGGTAAATGAGTAGACTTTCTTCCTTTATTTGGAAGTAACACATTACTGATGAATTATCAGCTGTGTCTTCACACACAACTTTAGAAAGAGTCGATCATAGCATCAGGTTTGTTGCTAATGTTAGCTTCTTAAGTGTCAAATTATTACCCAAGTTTGTGATTGTTCACAATAAAATTTGAGACATCACTTAAATATAAATATTTAAATATGCTGGCCGTACATCTTCTCTTTTCAATAAGTTTAAAGTTGGAAATATTCAGATAGAAAAACTTAGTTTGTTGGGTTTCTGAATCCTCTAACTTTTTCATGCAATTCTAAATTACTGTGGTAAATATGCTAATTGTAATAATTATGTGATGGTAATACTTACTTCAAATTTTGTCAACAGTGATTTAATAGAAACTTTAAAACATTTTCATGTCTTTAGTCATATCAAGTTCCTGTCAGTGGACTGTCATCATCTCAAGAACCCCTAAGTGATAAGCAAGACTTATCCCAGCCAAGTACATCTCAAGATAAGCAATCATCTTCCAGTCAGGATGAGTTGTTTCAAACCAAAGATTCTTCCATACTATCAAGTTTACAAGATTCTGCTGGTGGTCAGTGTAGTATTTGTTTCCTGCGGCCAAAGACTGGCACTATGATTCATGGTCGGACAGCTCACCAAGTTTGTTGTTATAAATGTGCTCGTCGCCTTCAAAGTTCTGGTCAAAAGTGTCCCGTTTGTCGAAGGACGATACAAAGAGTCGTGAGGAACTTTATCTTGTAAATAGTATATGTGTGTAATTTATTCAGCCAGTGATGATCAGCAAAGTTGAACTTCTGCAAAACTCATTCTGTGTTTGATATTTTCATTCCATGCTTTCTGTTACTGTGAAGAAGTACCATGGTTCTTTGTATGTTACTTGCACATTTAAACAACAACAAGAAAAAAAATTTAAAGTGTAAACAACTTTAAAATTCATATCTTTTCTGACTCATCTTACCAAAACACCCAGTTAAATATTAAAATATTGATTTTAAAAGCTTTTTCTATATCTTATAATTAATTTGTACTTTTCTGTTGGAGTTTCTAATCCTTGTTACGCTTATTATTTCTTGAAGTATAAAAAATGCAGAATTGTGAAAGTTTGTTGTTTCACACTGTTGATAAAAGTCTGTACAATTGACAATATTTTATGAAAGTTTATAACAATAAAACTTGTTAGTAAAATACTATAAGTTCACTTGTAGCTACTTGTTAAGAACACACTGTCACAGAATACATCATTAGTAACTCTACTACTATATTGTACATTTTTCTTGTCTTGAGAAAAAGGTATTTGTGTATTTTTAATCTTTTACAATTTAATATCCCAGTAACTACATAGTAGTTTTATAACCTAGTCCTTCACATCTTTCCAACTACATCAATACTTTAACCTACTTCCTGTTTCTGAGTTTTGGTAGTAATAGAGCTGTGATACATCAATGAATAGTTGAAACCTACTGATTTTTGGAAATTATAATTGACTATTGTCTTAGAAGCCTGATTAACATCTTGGAAGTTAGAATCCTTATCTGAATTTTGCTAATGGAGCTCATTTATACCCAGCATTTGAATAGTTGCTGCAGTTTGATATTGTTTGATGTAAATTTCACTTCTAGATAGTATGATGGGAGTAGCTGTGGGATTCTTGAATAGACAAGACATTCTATATCTTAGAAACAGAAGAAATCATATAGTAGTAAATGTAATTCTCAGTATAACAGTTTCATCTTAAATTTTAGGTGTTTCTGACAGGTTTTTATTTGCTTGACTTTAAAGTCAGATAATGCCCTCTACTTTCCAGGTGTGTATTGTAAAGATAGCAGTTTCATTTTAAGTGGTTCGTGAACAGACTTGGAACATCTTTTGATGTTTGTTTGGTTTCTTCATTATCTTGGATTTATTTCTGGAAAAAATGAAAATTTGTATAATAAAAAAAATATTTTGAGTATGGAATTGACCTTGGTGGGTTCACCAAGGGAAAATGCTTATTTCAGGCTCTCGAAGATCATCCAGTAGCCATTATTGACATGTTTTCTTCAAGTCATGTCCCATGAGACTTGCTCATTTAAGCTTCAGTAGATAGTTGGCATTTTTTTTTTTTTTTTTAGAATCTCTGAAATGTAGCTTTATAATGACTAAGTCTATGAGACATGTCTATATAACATGACAGGAGAATTATGGCTTTGGGTTAGTAGGATAAACAAGCAAAGATAACAAGATGATACGTCAGAAAAAGAATGAGACAATGATATGGTATATCATTTAAGACAAACATATCTCAACCCAGTCAAAACAGCAGTCTCTTTATGGTCTTTTTTTTTTTTTCAGTCCATAATAAATCAACACCCTCACACGATACATTCATTTCTTGGGTGTTACACTCAAAAACCTAATTTGACATTAAAGAAGTACTTTGATAAACAAAAACAGGGTTTGTGAAATGTCTTTAATGTTATATTGTATGCATACTAGAGCTTAAGTCTCAATTTCAGAGACTTAATGTCTTAAAGATATCAGGACACTTAACTTAGTGTTGTCTATTCTGTTGAATAGGAACTACTGAAATAATTTGCTAAGCTAGTAAATGTGTTATGCTGGATGTGGTTGGTTGTCATAACTCTTCACCTGACTGTAAATCAGTTGCAATCTCTATTAGTTAAGAAGTTTTATTGTAGAAGTAAGTTTCTGTGAATATTTATCAGACCATTATGTTTTGTGTGTACTTTTTACAGGTTCTGTGATATAATATGTAACACAATACTTGTGTTTACCACACTATTAAACATTGGTTTCTTCACAATTTTGTGCATTGTCTTTAACGTTATAATGTTTCATGTTAGTGTTTATTACATAAATTCAAATCCAGCTTTTAGCATCATGTTTTCACACAGTTCTGATATGTAAAGGGTTTTTTTTTAAACCAGACTTTTGTAATAAAAGATGAGAGTATCTAATTAGAGTATAATGGTTCAGTTCAGAAACTTAAAATATCTTCATAATTTTAAAGTATGGAATTAGTACTATAACCACACTTCACTTTTTTCAGTGAGAGAAACATACAAAAATAAACACCTGGAAGATCACTGAAGAAGCAGACTTAATACTGTATTAAATTCATATTTCCTGTGACCAGACTGTTGAATTTAAAATAAAATTGGACTTGCAACATCTTGTTAAAGCAGATTGATTCAAAGAAATGATTTAATAAATTAAAGCAAACAAAATAACCATCTAATAAATAGTTCAATATGGGGTTAGATATGTAATTAAATAACCAATAAAGGCCAAACAAACTATTGTTGAAACATAGATAAAGTTGAATGATTCATTTCCCATTAAATTTCTCACTCTCTCATTAAAGTTCTTATTCTGTTGCTGTTTATGAGATGATTTTAATGGACAAAAACGTTAATTTAAAAAGACAGATTGAAATAATGTTTTTTTTTAAATGGTGGGAAATGCCTCTAAATTTTAGTCGACTGTAATATACTAAAACATTTTCATATTTTTATATACTGTTTAGGCTTTTGAAAAATTAAATAAACAATTCTAGGATAATGTGTTTTTGTTTTTTTATCTTTAATGTAATCTGTCTTGTTTTTTTTACAGATCTCATCAAATGTTGTACAGTGATTGATACCTTTTAGGTCATTGAAAATGTGTAAAAGTTCTCGCACCAATGTTAAAAATTTCTAGAAATTGAGGCTTTTTTGGAAAAGGTACCAACCTAGATTTTATTTGTTAGAAAAATCATGTTAACTGATAAATATATTTTGAGAAGAAACTGGTTAACCTGTCATTTATATTTAGAGGAAAGTATATATTATCTGTCAATTGACAAACTTTAATGACACATAACATCTGTGTATGCCAATAAAATATTTGAACAACCACTTCAGTTGATGCTATTTTCTGTTATTTTTGAAATGTTACCTTCTACTCAGAATTACTTTGAAGTGATTAGTGTGAAAGTGTATCTGCAGAGAAGTGTCATTTAGTTTTAAAATGTAAAGTAATATTTTCATAACATTAAATTTATTCATAATGTGTCATAAGTCATATTAAAACTTCAGGTTTGGTGTTTTTCATTTGTGTATAAAATTCATTTGTTTAAAACTCTCAGAAGTTGTTTTTTTGCCTATTTTCTTTTCTCTCTATATTATATAAAATGTAATGGATAACAGCTGTTTCAATAAAATTATTTCAGACTGTTTTATATCTTACTGCATACTGTATTTGGTACCACCCGATTCTGAACAAATTATCTTAAGGTGAAAATGAGTACTAACTGAGGTTCAGTGGACTCAGCAGGTAGCCTGATGTAGCTTTGCTATGTGAAAAGCAAACAAACAGAGTACTAACTTTTATAACTCGGAAAGTTGGGGTTGATAGTTGGAAATAAGATGAATGCATCTAATTCTAAGCTGGTTAAGAAAAAATTGGAAGAGTGAAGAATAAATAAGAGTTTTTGGCCACATAATATTTTCTCAAAGGTTTTGAAGGAGATTAAAGATTGGATATGTGAGCCACTTGCTAGTATTTTTTATCAGTATTTGTATAGTATTATGTCTCTAGGCTTACAGGAAACCTAAGTTCATTTCTTTACAATATTGTTGCCATGTGACTCATTTCTTCACATCTTTAGCAGGCTGGATCACATAGATATTAACTGCTTGGACAGTGAAAGAATATGGCAGTCATTAACCCTTGCGACATTTTAAATAAAGTTGTAATGTTCCTGGTGATAAAGTAATTGATCTGCTGTTGAGAATAGTCAAGAAACAAAGGAAACTTGAACCAAGCAATTTCAACAGTTTTTTGGACCATGAATTTATGTGAAAACTAAATAGAAATAGACTGAATGAAAAATATTAAAACTATATATAATGCTTAAGATATTGAAAAAATACATTATGTGCCAAAAAATCACAAGGTAATACACTTTTAGTACCACAATTATTCATTCTGGTGTGCATTAGAGGAACTGCATTATTACAAAAGAAGATATGAAGGGCAGATAAAGCCTATTAAACAGCCCCCACCACCAGTCTAGGAACTTGTACTGCTTCAAGCCAGGTTTTGATACCCATGGTGAGCCAAGCACAGATAGCCCTTTGCGTAGCTTTGTGCTCTGTAATAAACAAAATCAATAAGATATACAAGTAATTTTAGAAAAACTGGTTAAAAAAATGAATAAACAAAAACAATATAATTGGAACAATTTTCAAAACTCTCCAACATGACACTTATAATTTTTCTTGTTAAGTAAATGTTCATATTTAACCTTTCTGGTATACTCAGAATAAATTAAGTTCGTAAAGTACCAATCTGAATCGTATGAGTTTGTGTCTCTCTCTGAACACTGCGTGAGTTTCGTCAGCAAGTAAGAAGCAATAACAAGATGTACAACAGTCCTTATTTGCAAAATATACGATAACAAAACAAGGGAAATATTTGTTATGAGGTTATCAAATGTCAAACTGGAAAGAAAAGAATATCTAATATTAACACTGTTGGTGTGAACGTGCTTTGTATTCACTATGAGAAAAACAAAAATAAATAAAAGATGTAATTGGCCACTATTCATTTCTTCATATTACATAGCCTTACAATAGCAGATATAATAAATGGGAAGTAGAATTATCCAAAACTAGTATAACCCAATAACACACCTTGATCAAAGTGAAGGTTGAACTTGACTTCTCTTGTTTTAAATTTCGTGCAAAGTTACTCGAGGTCTATCTGCACTAGCCTACCCTAATTTAGCAATGTAAGACTAGAAGAAAGGTAACTAGTCATCACCACTAACCGCCAACTCTTTGGGCTACTCTTTTACCAACGAATAATGGGATTGACCGTTACTTTACAACGTCCCCACGGCTGAAAGGGCGAACCTGTTTGGTGTGATGGAAATTCGAACCCGCGACTCTCAGTTTACAGTCAATCCCACTACTCGTTTGTAAAAGAGTAGCCCAAGAGATAGCGGTGAGTGGTGATGATTAGCTGCCTTCCCTCTAATCTTACACTGCTAAATTAGGGACAGCTAGCGGAGACAGTCCTCGTGTAGCTTTGTGGGAAATTAAAAAAACAAACAAACAATATTCTCCAAATTTCACGATTTAAAAAAAACTGTATTTTCGAAGTGATGCATTTAGTATAAATAAAGTTAACATTAGAATTATGTGAAGAAGAAATATAAAAAATATGACTAATTTTTAGTGGTGGAAAATTAGTGAAATTCCGAACCATTTTTTAATGATTGAAAGTATGTAAAATTGACGGAAAAAGGTGAATTTTATTAGCTCAGAATTTAAAGAGAGGAGGGTGATTTCATAACGGATACCATTTTATTTAGAGAGAACTACTGTCGTGAAAACAAATTTATCAATATGAGACCCGAGCCATTCCATCTCTGTGTTTCAGGAGTATGCATACTTGTACTATGTAAAGAGGTTTTATAATATTCCAAATTCTCTATCTCAGAAGTTAATGAGCTTTATTTACCACTATCTCAAGAGTGATAGGGATTTATATACTATATATCTAGGAAGTTAAGTATTTTGAACCCCCAAATGTACACATTCATTCTTTGTGAATAACAATACTTTCACTTCAAGGTCAACTACAAGCTTCTGAAACTAGTGTAACCCAGCAATACACTTTGATCAAAGTGTAAGTCTATCTATCTATCTATGGACGTTTGGGTATATATATTTGTATACTCAAGAGGGTCAGGTACACTAGACCTCTTCCTCCTTCCATTACTTTGTTTGAATGGGCTGATTAATAGTGAAGTAATAACATAACTTTAAATCTGGTCCTTTTCAGGGTGCCCCCCGCTAGTACAGCGGTAAGTCTACGGATTTACATCGCTAAAATCAGGGGTTCGATTACCTTCGGTGGGCTCAGCAGATAGCCCGATGTGGCTTTGCTATAAGAAAAACACACACACACATTTTCAGGGCAATGTCCATTTATATACATATATTTTAATTTTGTTTTAATTAAGCCTAGAACGTAGGTGGCCTGTTTTATTTTAGCACCATTTTATTATTATTATTATTTTAAATTTGATTTTATCTTAAAGATCTGATGTACAAGTTTAACGGGGAGAGGTGTTAAATTATTTAATACTTATATTGTAACTATGTTTTCAAACACTTAATTGTCAATATACAATATATTTACGTGTTTAGTAAAATGTTTTAAGCAGCGCTTGATTGGCTTGATTTGTTTTGAATTTTGCAAAAAAGCTAAACGATGGTTATCTGCGCTAGCTATCCCTAATTTAGCAGTGTAAGACTAGATGGAAGACAGCTAGTCATCACCACCCACCGCCAACTCTTAGGCTTCTCTTTTGCCAACGAATAGTACGAGCCGAGTGCTCCTAGCCACCTGTCCCTATTAAAATACATCGTTTCATCAATACCAGGTAATAACAAAATGTATTTGGAAAATTTTCGTTTCTTATCAAAATGTCATGATAACACTCAGTTACGAACAGCTCCTTTGATCCTTGAACTACTTGTGGTTGAAAATCAAAATTGTTAAAATAAATATGTGGTAGCTATGCGTTCACACAACGTGACACCGTCACACAATGGCAGCCACACGAGTGCAGTAAATAACGGTTTCCTAAAAATCTAATGAAAAACATAGGATATAACTTCGAAACCTTCATTTAATACACGGACACATAAAAAAAAAAGCCATGCCTGTGATAAAGCAGAGTTACCCACAGAACGAAAGGAAGGCGTGGGTGAGTGTGACTAAAGTATTTGCGCCTTTTATATATTATTATTTGCTCGAAGTAATAATGATAAAAGTTGCATAGTCATGGTTTTTCACTCTGTTGTGTCAGTTTGAATCGATTTTTTTACAAAGTATGACGTAATCGACGAATACGGTATAATTAATAAGTTACGTTACATTCTAAGAAAATAGAAAAAGTAGCTGAAAAATAAAATCTGAAATACCTATAACGTATTATATCATAAATTTGTTTATTAATAAGAATTTTTATGATTAACTCGGCGCTTTTAATATGAAAGTTGTTGGTTATACAAATAATAATGCCAAGACTACATGCCCTTCTTTCTGCTTAAACAGTCTTCAATTGTTAAATCGCTTGAATATAAAATACCAAACTTTCTAATCTGTTGTCCCCCGCTAGTACAGCGGTATGTCTTCGGATTTACAACGCAAAATCAGGCGTTCGATTCCCCTCGGTGGGCTCAGCAGATAGCCCGATGTGCCTTTGCTATAAAAATACACACATACACATTCTAGTTTATCAGTACAGGACTGAAGACAAATGGGCGAAGACAGCTTTTTTGCACTCTTCGCAAAAAACTCTAATCAACAAATTAAAAAAA
The DNA here is from genome assembly GCF_004210375.1 of Tachypleus tridentatus. Taxonomy (NCBI): domain Eukaryota; kingdom Metazoa; phylum Arthropoda; class Merostomata; order Xiphosura; family Limulidae; genus Tachypleus; species Tachypleus tridentatus. The sequence continues at coordinate 178,157,478 of NC_134837.1, read as the reverse complement.
AAGCTTACATTGACTGAGTGAAAATCCATGTCGATGCACTTCTATCATTATTACCTCGAGCAAGCAATAATATATATAATTAGCGCAAATACTAAAGTCAAACCTATCCACGCCTTCATTTGGTTCTGTGGGTAACTCTGCTTTATTACTCTATAGAATTCAATAATAACGTTCAGCATTTTACAAGCTAAACAGTTGGTGCCATATACCTACGATTTAACACAATAAATTTTTATCTCAAGTCAGAAATAAAGATAATTTTCCAGTAATTATCACAACAGAACAGCTATACTAAACACATTTACAAACGCAACTTTTCTTAGACGTTGATAAATAGTCTTGGTGCATTATTCAATTATGATTGATCTATTTTGTTTGCTGTAAACGAGTTTTGGTAGTTTAGTAACTTAAGGGATAAGATTTATTTATTTAAAACGAATCAACCCTATATTAAAACTTTGGATTTTTTCATCACTCCAACAGGGGTACCAATGTGTTCTTTTAACCAAAATCTGAAAAATTATCACACATTTATTCAACAAGTTTTAATTTATATTTAAAATTCTTAATATACATTGCGTTTTGACCATGTAAGTAGTTACAACAAATGGTAATTTACTACTGATAATATACGTGTTTTGACCGTGTAAGTAATTACAACAAATGTTAATTTACTACTAATAATATGCATTGTGTTTTGACCATGTAAGTAATAACAACAAATGGTAATTACTAATGATAATAATCGGTAAAAGGTTTCATGTTGTTGGTGAACGTTATTAAAATATGCTGTAATATATAGGATTATTTTTCTTTGCGTATTTAAATATTTTGTACTGAGTTATAAAGTATGTAAGAGTAAGTACAGTCTAAATTCAAAGTGTTCGAGTTAGTTATTTCAATCTAGGAAATGTTTCTTCTGTGCCAATTCATGAAGGCAATTTAGCAACTGATGATCTAAGACATTGTTACTCTAACTCAAACGTATTTAGTACCGTTTAGTTACTTTCATTATAAAAATGTTCATGGAGATTTAGACGTGTGTGTATGTTTTCTGATAGCAAAACCACATCAGGCTATCTGCTAAATATACATTTCGAACTGCTAATTTTAGCGTTGTAAGTCCGTAGACTTACCACTGTACTAACGGGAGGAAGATTTAAACGTATCGGCAAAGTTGTGAACAAACGAAACAATTTGCATTAGTCTATTTAAACTTTGATATTTTCATGTGTATTCCAAATTGCATGTGATTGTTATATCCGCTACATTTAATTAAAAAAAAATTGAGGTATATAACTTTAGCCTATATCGACGACAGGTTTTCAAAGCTATATCGTCAGAAGTTGCTGGTATAAGCTATGAACACCATACATCTCAAGCTAAGACTTAAGTGAAATATAATTATAGCCAAGAATCAGATATTAACTGAATATATCATTAATTAAAAATGAATTATTTGAAAAACGAGCTTACGAATAAGAAAACGTACTTAATACATATAACCACCCCAGTCAAACGAATCGACAAGAAATATATTATTTTCCTAGTTTCCCAACTTGCTAATATAAAATTTAAGATCCTTTTACGAATTAGTTATATTTTATGTATTTTTAATTTTAAAGCTATGTAATACTAAATTATACAAAAAAGTTAGGACTCAGTAAGAAGACCGCCTGCTCGATATTTTAAACCTAAGCATCTGTCACATTTAAAGTGCTTCCTGTTTAGGACAAACAACAATATTATATAACACAAATAGATTAAGGTCCATTTTGCGTCTCTATAAATCGCATCTAAGAAGGGGATCACTGAAAAATATTGTACGAAATTTCCTGAAAATTGGTTACAAGAGTCTTACAGAAACAAAAAGAGGGAGGGATGAACAGTCTGAGAACGAATCGTATCTTAGGCTTTGGGGTATCGTATATATTTAACCTGCGAAAGTGTTTAGGTTATCGAGCTGCATATACCAGTCGTATTCCGAAAATTTAAGGTTGACATTATACTGATAATTTTTAAATACAAAGTTTGTCAAAATTATTTTAATATCATTTTAGTTCTACTGTATACCGTGTTTCTAATTATTTGCAAGGCTACTTATTTTACAAACTTTTTCAGAAGTGTTTTAAAGATAATTATGATTAAGATACTATTATAAAATGAAAAGGTCACCTGGTAGATCAGCAGTAAGTTTATGGACTTACAACGTAAAATTTGAGCTTCGATTCCCACGTGATGGGTGAAGCACAGGTATTTCATTTTACGTGTAACTTTGACTTACAACGACAGTAGAGAAAAATGCCTGCTAAAGTAGATGCATTTCCTCATGTCGGAAAGAGTTCTTTTTCAAGAATAAATAAAACCAAAATTAATAGGAACAGAGATTACTTTTCACTTTTTAAGTTCATACTTCATATTGTGTTTTAGCCTACAGGCTGCATACTGATGCCATGAGGTGGTTAAGGCACTCGACTCGTAATCTGAGGATCGCGGGTTCGAATCCCTATCACACCAAACATGCTCACCCTTTCACCCGTGGGGGCTTTATAATGTTCGGTCAATCCCATTATTCGTAAGTAAGAAAGTAGCCCATGAGTTGGCGGAGGGTGGTGATGACTAGTGTCCTTCCCTCTAGTCTTACACTGCTAAATTAGGGACGGCTAGCGCAGATAGCCCTTGTGTAGCTTTGTGAGAAATTAAAAAAAAACAACAAGCAAACTGATATCACGACAGTACAAATTGCAAAGTTAAGTGCTCCTTATGTAACGCCATTTAAGTGTCTATTGACTAATTGACAGATAACACACTACTGTATGATGCAAGTGATTAAAACAGGTGATCCATCAGGCGGCCTTCGTGGATATAACACTAAATAGCTCAGTGTATCATTTAAAAAGAAAGATATATAATGAAGAAGATGATGAATTTGTAATTTACAAAAGCCTTACTTTACTTCTGTTTATAATGTTTTCTTTTTTGTACTTTCGTTGCTCTGACTATGTGTAAATCACAGGTCAACCAGTTGGACTAGAACTCTTTTGGATCATCACAAATATACAATAAAGTAAAAAGACAGAGTTCAAGTCTATTAGTCTAACTTTATACACTTCGTTTTTCAATAACCAAAAACGTTAGACATGCAAAATGAATTGCATAGCTTATATGTGCACTTATATAAAAAATACATTTGTAAAGCAAATTTCTAGATAGGTAAGTATGATATTCAAATAGATAGATGTAACCATGTATGTTTGACTGTGGTTATTCTAGAATGTATTCATATATAACTGGTTGTTTGCAATAGAACACTTATCTCACATGACCTTGCCTCAATTGCAAGCGATGACGATGCAACTTTGCTGAGTTATCTCACTACCATTAAAGAGAAGCTGGAGAAGAGGCATTTCGTACAGTTAGAGGTCGCTGTTAATCAGGTATGGCTGCGAAGCTTGAAGTGTTTTGCGGTACGTCTGCATTTTGGGTAAGTGTTTATTTTGTTATTATTTAGTTTGTGCATTTGAGATAAATTTTAAAAACATACATTGATGCCGATATTATTTTGAATGAAGAAAATATAGGCTGAAATTGATCAGTGCCCTACTTTGTAATTGTAGTTTGCATAAACTTAATTTTTGAAGTAATCTAGTTGTAGTACGGAACTAGTAGTGGTGAGTGAGTAATGAAACTCATTAGTACTTGATACTGATAACAGTAACTGTTAACAAGTACGACAGTAAATACGTTTTAATTGTACCCTAACACTGTATTGTGGTGTGCATTTTAAAGGCCACAATAACTTGGAAACCTTCTTAAATATTAGTTTTATTATTACGATTTTTGTTATTGGTATTTACAAGAGTTATAAGTGCTTTGAAATATTTGTTTTTATTACATTTGAGAAACATCAAAATAAACGCCAAATGTGTGATTATACCTATCAGTGAGAATTAATTTTTTGATTTAATACTTTTTTTAGGTCTAGTGACAAGCACAACCAATCCATTTTCATTTTAATTGTAATGGACACCCCGTGCTAAGACAAAGTGAAGGGTTAAGGTTAAAAATGTTTGTAGGGTTATGCTTCTCAAGTTTTATGTGTGATAAACTATTGATTGTTCTATAAGCTTTTTATCATTTCCACGATGAGCATAGAGTTTTATTGTAATTTAAAATTCAAAATCAAATTGGTTTGATAAATTTTAAATTATTTCAAAGTTTATAATTTAAGTTTTGTGTTAAATGAAACTGATATTGTTAAAGAAAAAGATACAACAGGTTCTTTTTAAAATAAAAATATGAACATAAAAATATTTTAGTCATCATTTTATCACTCAGTGTTTAGATGTCTAAATAAAGAGTGAATCTGGCACTAAACAAATGTAATAGATCCTATTATATTTACCTTCCTAACAGTTCTTTGTTGATGTTTTCCTCCTAAAAAATATATCATCCTTTAAGCTGATCAGACTTCATGAAATACTATTACTGAGTTTAGGACTGAAAATATTATTGAAAGCAAAGTTACTCAACTGATGAAACAGTGTTATAATCCTTTCAAATGAGAAAAGTGTATTTGATTAACTGTACTCATTAAGGATTGATTTTCCTTTTTGATCCTGTAAATAATATGTTCATATTATGGGTTAATAACATCGTAAATAACACCTATGTACTTAGTAATTTTCTTAAATGTTTGGATGAATATTCATATTCTTAAATATTTTGAATTAAAATTAATTTTTGGTTAAAAAGTAATTAACTGCTGTAAAACTGTTGTTTTGTTATGTAATACTTTTAGGAATAGAGTAGGCCATGCTGGGCAAACAATGAGTAAAACTTTTGATTAAATGTGTGAAAAAGTTAAGTGAAACTATTTGTAGAATCTAAAATAATGTTTTCAATTATTATGACAAGGTTTATTTTCCTATTACAGAGTCTATCAGTAGTAGGCTGCTAATGTATTGTTGAGTGGAAGAAGGAAAAAGAATTGTATTTAAGGGTGGGGTTAATAAGCCCCAGAAGCAAAAGATAAAGCTCTGAGATGTTACTACAACCTCACTTTTACACTTCAGCCTGTATATAAATCTGTAGCAATTTACTAATAAACCTGTGGAAGTATTTGAGTGCCTTCATTTTTGTATTATTGTTCAAAATGCTTCATATAAATCAAGAGTGTGAGAAATCTGGTCTAAGTATCTGACATCAAGACCCATTGTGAGCAGGTTTCCATCATTGTTAATTTATATTAGTGAAATGTGTTAGTTGTTAGGCTGTATGTAGTTTTCGGTTTCATTTTTGACCTTCTTGTTATAAGATATGTTGTAGTAATTGCAGAGAAAGTCCTCAAACAGTCTGTGTTGTGAAAAGAGTTTTAAACTTCCGAGTTTTATTGTTATTGAAAACTTTTGCAGGCTTACTAGAGGAATTTGAGTTTAGGACTGATTATTTAATTAGAAAGAAATAATTAGGATATTAAATTACCTTAAAGTGTGCAAGCCCACATTAATGTTAAGTCTTTAGTTAGGATTAATTATCCTTTAAGATTAATAATTGTTAGAATGGTTTGTGTGTTAAAGTGATGCATGTATCTGATCTTTGTAGCAGTTTAAAAGCTACTGTTGAATAATTACACACTATTTCTCTAAAGCTAAATATTTCTTTTAAATATTATTAAGTAATATAGTATATACTGAAGTGAAGATTTCATAACGATAAAAAAATTTTGTACATGTACGTATATAAGGTTCAGTTTGAAAGACTGAGTTACAAAAATAATATTAGTCCCAGTATAAAGTAGTTTTGGGAGATTTTGAATGTTCAGGCTAATTAATGATTTTAATGGACTAAATGGCTTTGCATTAAATGTTGGTTTTTATCTTCTTTTAGTAAAAATCCTGTTACTTGTGCCAGTTTGGTTAAGTGAGATATCATAAAGTATCCTGACTGTGTATCATTTCAGTTAGTTTTGCATCTTTTTTGTATAGCAAGCTAAATACAAACACAAGATGGATAACCAAAATATTTTGTAGCTGATTATGTACTTTATTATAGTCTTAAGTTGCTAAACAATTTTGTGAAAATGTGTGTTGAGAAGTAAAAAAAATTATGCTTAATAACATAATTGCATAATAATTTGTTGAAACACTGCAAAAGAAATTTCCAGCTTCCACTAAACTACATGTAATTTATATTTATTGGTATTAAAATCATAATTGTCTTGTGTGTAATTAAAAACTAAGGAGTATTTAAATAAGGTAAAATAAAATCTAGTGTTTCACATTCCTGTGCAATTTTCGGTGCACCATCTTTAGGTTAATGGATATGGTTGAGCTTTTGTTTACAGTACGTGTCAAAATACAGTTAGGTTTTGCAGCTTTGAAATAAGCAAACAAGAAAGGAACTGTACTTTGGTATATAACATAGAATAGGCTGTCTCTTGTGATCATTGTTCCATTTGCTGTGACCCTTTTGTAAGCAAGATAGAGAGAATAGAACAACTTCAAATTAATCTTGTGTTTACCCAGTAAACCTTGATATATGTGGTGTAACAATAATTGAAAGGGCAATAAATCAAAACTTTGTGTTTCATTTGTTCCAAAGGTTCAAGTCATGAATGTTGTAGAATATATGAAAGATGACTTTGAATTTTTGTTGTTATAAGTAAATTTAAGTTTTTTATAGTTGCTTCTAAGATATGTTTTCATAAGATATTTTGAAATCTAATGTGCAAAACGTAACTTACAAAAATTCATAATGGGACTTTTTTCAAAGCTGTGCAGTTGTATGTAATAATAAAGATAAGATGTTATTACCAGGAAGTAAGCATTATTTCAGTTGTAATTGTATATATTTATTAAAATTATTACTGTTAATTATTTTGGTCTGATCATAGATATTTTTAGCTGTAATAAGTTGAGCCATGTTACTGAAAAATTATGAAGGATGCTCTATACTTTACCCATTGATATAAAAGAAAAGTTTCTTTAGCTGAAGATGTTATTGATTATATATTGAATAAAATGTCCCCCGCTAGTACAGCGGTATGTCTCCGGATTTACAACGCTAAAATCAGGGGTTCGATTCCCCTCGGTGGGCTGAGCAGATAGCCTTTGTGGCTTTGCTAAAAGAAAAAACACACACATTGAATAAAATTTATTAGTAATGAAAGTTTTTGTCATATATTATGTTATTGCTGTAGATTAATGGTTTCCAAATGTCTTCCAACAACAACATCCAAACCCACTTATCTTGGTGTGTGGGACACTCCTTCTGCCATATGCAATATTTTGTAGTTTTTGGTTTTTTTCATAATTATTCTTAGTGATAAAACGATGACATTTCTAACAACTTGCAGCAACACACAGTTTTGAAAGCTGCTATAGATTAAACATACAGTTGACATTAAAGTGATGGTAATGTTTGTTTATACATTTATTGTGTGTATAACATTATATTCTGTTGGTTATGATTAGGGCTTCTTGTGCAGTTTTATATTCTGTTAGAGTTTGGTTGTTTCTTTACTATTTGTTATAAATTGAGATCAAAGGTATTTTTGTTATCTGAAAATGTAACCACATGAACTCTGAATATTAAAGCTTTTGATTATATATTTACAAAGAATGTTTTTTTCGAATCACAATTTAGTTTTCCACAAGAAGCTATGTATAGACAAGTAAGACCGATCAAAATCTTATTTCAAATATGTTACATTACCTCCTCTTACATAAATAGTTATTCATGTTCAGTGCTTCCTCGGTGGACTTAGCAGATAGCCTGATGTGGCTTTGCTATCAGAAAATACAAATGCACACACTCATTCAGTGCTGCCTTCTGTATACAAATTTTTTTTATGCATACCTCAAGCCCTCTCTCTCTCCCTTCCAATGGAACTGACTGATTTCAATGCATCTCAGGCAAATCATCATGTATCAACCCTGAGGTTTGTGTTCCCACTTCATATGTTATACTTCTAGCACCATTTTTAGAAGCTGGAGGTAGGGAAGACCTGTCATTGGATTTCTATGCTATTATCCATTGTTAGATTAATTGTTATATAGACAAACTACTAATCCTTCTAATCAAGCCGAACTTGTTCAGTGCAATGAAGATTTGATAGCCTTTTTACACCTCCAGATGTTGCTGTGGTTTCTTTTCTACCCCTCCTGTAGAATCAGGTAAGCCTAATATGATATTTTTCTACATAATTTCTTGGGTATGTTATGTTTTATCCAATCTCCCATTTTTGTATGGTTCCTTATTATCTGGATGTAGGGTTCCCAGATCAATCTATCATATTCACATGCACCTTGTTCACAAGTCTGGGGATGTTACATTTCCTCTGGTCTTGTGGACTTTCCTACCCCCACCAATTAACTGGGTTTTGGATTGTAGTTGACTTGCTACCATTATAATTCTCTTTTTTATTCCCACATGGATGTTGGTTCCTTGTGGCTTGGGTTTTGGATTGTGGTTGATTTGCAGGTGATATGATCATTTTTTCTACCCTGACATGAATGCCAGTACATGGCACACAGGTTTTGGGTTGTTGTTGACTTTCCAATAGTATGATCCCCATCCTACCACTGTGTGGATGTCATTTCCTGACAGCTTGGGTTTTAGATCTAGTTGACTTGCTGTGTACATTTCATCATGCCCTAGAGACTTTATACCTAGGGGCACATCCTTTTTACTTTCCTCACTTTTATAATTTCTGGGACTGCATTTCATAAATATTGCATGGTTTGAATAATGTTCAACTTACAGGTCTATGGCAGTTGGATATGCTTCTGTTTTCTGTCCATATTCTTCTGTGGTGGATGAAGAGTAAACCTGTTTCACAAGTGATGTGGTTTCCCACATCAGATGATAAAATCTGATTATTTCTTCTTAAGCAGTGTCCTTTGAACAATTTTGAAGGATGTATCTTTCTTTCCATCGCACTGGTCCCTCCACTTATTCAATGAAGGATTCCAGCTACTTATGTGAGAAGAGGTAATGTCCCATATTGGATATTATAATTTCCTTATTCTGAAAACGTATTTTTTCCCCCATTGAAAATGGTGCTTCGATTTTCTGCTAAAACTCGACTTGATAGTTTGGTAGAATTGAATAGCGGGAGTCACCTGTGTAGTGAGAGAATGTCGCACTGTTACTGGTGGAGGATTGACGTATAATATGCGTGAGAGTTTAATTAGAGTCGATCAGTTCCAAAGGAAGGAAATTTGTTCGCATTTTGAGGGCATCAGTAAACCAGTATAGCTATTTAAAAAAAATCTGAATTATCTTAGTTGCTTAACTTAAGTATTTTGGTTTTGCTTGTGATATCAATTAATACTTTAACACTGTGTTTGCTTGTTTCAGGATTTATTTAATTATTGCAATAATTTACCTTGTACTCTTTCGATTAAAATTAGATTGCATCAGGTGTTTTTATGGAACTCTGTTACCGCCTGTGTGAAGGAGGCTGTGAATGTTTGAGGTTTCTTTGGTTGAATTGGAAATGTCTTTTTTTTTTTGTTAAAACGTCTGAAGACCACGTTGTATCAGTTGAAAATAAACATAATAGAATTGAAATTACGTAATGTAATTCACTTGTGGTATTAACCTTTGGAATTGCATCTGTTTGGGGGAAGACGTGTATATGTGTGTGTGTGTAAAACTTTATTAAACTGAGAGTGTATGGAATCAAGTGAATGAAATATTACACTCACGTTTAATTACAAACGTAGGGTATACGACGTGTGAATGTCGATAAATAGTTTTTATGCTTGTGTGTGTGTGTGTGTGTATATATATATATCACGTGTTACATGAAGCAAGCTGACAAATGGAATGATTGAAGTTAATAAGATAACAAGTCGTTGATTAAGTTAGATTACATGAGTGATATCACCGAAACTAAAAGCCTTAAGTGAATTACATATATATTCACACATACTATCTGTCAGCCATCACCGGCACGAGCGATACAAGCGATGATAATAGACAGTTAAATAAACAAGTTCCGCTAGCTGGGAATAGCTCGACCACACGAGGAGAAATAACATTTACTTCATACTGGAAAGAGAGAGAGATAAAAAAAGCTTCGCATCACATATACAGCTGTTCAGCATAACCACAGCTTGTAAAAATGTACTGTTCGGATTTTAATTGTATGATTTTCATGTAAACTGATGTTCAATTCTTTAAAAAATATACTTCGTTAAACTTCAGAAAGCATCAGACTTGTACCAATGAATATTTCACTTCTCACATACAGAGATATTTTCCAACTTATTAAACAGTTAAGTTTATGACGTTTTATTTTTATGTATGTCGGGACACTTTTTAAATAAAATCGTTTTTCTAAATGAAATTTTGAAGTCGATAGAAACTCGTATAGTAATTCTTCATAATCTAACGAACATATCTTCGTTGTCATCATTACTTTATGTAGGGTCGTCACCAGGTTGGTCCAGTAATTTACCAGCATAAATTGAGAATCAATTAGAGGGCAGCTGTAAAAGTAGGTTTGCGTCTACAACAGAACGTTGTTATGGGAATCGGTACGTTGTATCTTACGTGTGTATACATAAGAACATTATTATTACATTTTTAAATAATTATTCTCGGAAGTTTTTGTTTACTCGCACACATCTAAATCTATATTGTGAAAGACCATTTAAGGTTTTCTAGTTTAGTATTCAGGTTGTTTCCCGTTTGTAATGTAATTGGCTGCAGTATGCGAACATAAAATATTGAGTTCACCTTAAATAACATGACTAACAGATAGCTACTGTTTCAGCAGTATGAAGTTCCTTCATTCACAGCTGGGTAACTAACAGCTAAAGACCATCATTCAGTTTGTTGTATTTTAAGGTTTGAAAGCGTTAATCTGTTTTATAAGCACCTTATTACCTGCCACTAAAGTTAAGTTTGAGGTTATAGCATTATAGTTAGATCCGATAATCGTTTTTTTTTTTTTTTTTTTTACATTCCCATTCCTCTCTTTTGTGTTGCAACAGGAAACGCGTTAGCCAATATTAGATTATTCTTTCTACCGTGCCCCTCTAGTACAGCGGTAAGTCTACGGATTTACAATGCTAAAATCGGAGGTTCGATTCTCATCGGTAGACTCAGCAGATAGCCAGATGTGGCTTTGCTACAAGAAAACACACATACACTCATTTTATCATAACCAACATAGTACTACAGTTTGAAAAATAAACAAAAAAACCCAACAAAACCCATATCTGACCAGTCCAGAACTATAATTTTAAGTAGTTTAAGCTCCAATAACCCCATATAGGTTGAGAATAATGTTGCTTAATTGGAGCTTTATTTGTATAACAAAGTACTGAAGAGCTATTTACATATTGTTTACAATATCATGAATCCTGATTATTCTTTAAAAGTTTTTTGTTCTCTCTTTTATGTATAAGTGCATCTTTAATTTGAATGAGTATGAAATGTGTGTTTTTGAATGGGACTTAATAGAAACAATTAACTAATAGCTAAACAAGCCATAAAAGTAACATCAGTTCAATTTGATTAGCATTTTGCCATTTTGGCTTCTCTAGAGATTAAACATATCTTAAGTTGTTTATTTTGCATACTTAAATGGCTCAAGAGTAAACAGTGGGGGTTATGATATCCAACTAAGATGTTCAACCTTGATAGTAGGCACAGTATAGGTAACCTATTAGGTAGCTTTAAAACAAATAAAAATTATTTTGCAGGTGTTTTGTTTTTGTGCTAAAATATATTTTTGGCAATTAAAGTGTATTTGTTTATGATGATGAGTAATGAGGACCAGAGTAGTTGTAAAAATAATAATTTGATTTATGTTTAATTATTTCTGAACATGTTTTTTATAACCTTGTGGAATATCTTGAGTATATCACAGCTGAAGTAGTGAAAATATTGAAAATAACTAGGCATTTATTACTATGAATAGTCAGGGTAACAGAGAAGAACCATTATTTTGTACCAGTGGTTCTAGACATATTGAAGCACATAATATATCAACATGTTATTGATCTATTTTAGTAAAAGCAGCAGTAAACTGTTGAATTATTTACTTCCATAAGACTTGTCTACAAGCTTCTGTAAGGTTGGTATTGATTGATTATTAAATGATTATCATGGATCCATTGAATGTTGAAGTTTCCAGGTATAGACTAGAAACCTCTGTGTTTCAGTATGCTATACCTTCCTTGTTTTCCAGTACTATAAATTCTAAAGCATATTATTGTGCTTGCTAAAAGAAATGTTATGTTTGACTTTAAAAAAGTTGTTTTTTTATTTGTGATAAAATTTTCAGTTAAAAACTAACCAAATAAATATTTTTATTACTATGAACAATATATTGTTTTATATATTGAAAATACAGTGTTTATAATGCTGCAGTATACATTTTGCTTTGCTGGATGTTTCAGTTATACTAAGATCTCTTGATATTTTCAAAGATGTTGGTAGGAGTGGCACTAGTCACAGTGAGACCCTACTTCTCACATTGGTTGTGCATGGCCTGTCTTTTTGGTTAAAGTCAGTTTCATATATTGTTCATGGAAAGTGGTCCACTAACTCTTTATAATCCTGAATGTGAAATGGTACAATCCTAGATTCTTGGTTGAGCATAGTTTATCCCTCCTCTTCATGATTCCAGGAACAAACGGAATACTCTTTGCCCTCTTGGTTGGGAAGTGAGGATTAATGTTCATAAGTCCATACAGGATGAGTTATATTACTTTGGTTGAGTATGTCTTACACAATCGCATCATTTCGAGCCTAGAATGTCCCCTTTTGACTTCTTTAGATGGAGGAGAAGGTTTGTCTCTTTAGGTGTTGCTTACTTTCTCTTTGTGATTCAGTGGTGCAAGAAGCATCATTCTATGGTTGTAGGTTGGGATCTAATAAAAGTGTGCACTTTTGTGTGCTGTTGTGGAAGCTAACCTACAAACAACAGTTCAGACACTTGCAGCATACTATGAAGTTTCCAGTACAACTGTTTCTTGTCACCTGGCTGCAGTCAGAAAAGTTTAAAAAAATTGGACAAATGGGTACTGTATGAATTGACAGAAGGGTGGAAGGTCATTTGGAACAAGAGGGAACTGCTATTGAAGCAAATTGTTACCTGTGATGAGAAGTGGATTGTATATGACAACCGGGAGAAATTAGGACAATGGTTAGATGCAGGTGAATCTCCAAGACATGAAACTGCCTTTGCATCCAAAAAAGTTATGGTGATAGTATGGTGGTCTGCAGAAGGAATTTTCCACTACTCCTCTCTGCAACCAGGTGAAACAATTACAGCATGATCTTACTGCTAAAAAAATTGATAAAAGGCATCAAAAATTAACCACCAAACAGCCATCATTGGTGAACAGGCATGAACAGATTCTGCTGCAAGATAATGCCAGCCCTCATGCCTCACAAATTACCATTTCAAAATTGAGAGAATTGTGATGTGAAATTTTGGAACATCCACCAAACATTTAGGAATCAAGAGACTATTGTCAAAGTCTTTGAAGAATTTGTCTCCAAAGCAATGGAGTTTTTATGGAGACGTATGATTTTCATTAGTACCCGTTGGTAGAAAACCATTGCAGCAAATAGAGCATATTTTGATTAATAAAATTAGTGTTAAAATATGGTGTTTTAATTTTCACCTATACATTTGGACATTTCATATGAAACAAACTCATATATAACATTATGTACCCAATAGCTCTATCTATCAATGTGGAATATGAATACTATGAGTTGTAGAACCTTGGCTGGTTAGGGCTGGCCTATAATGATGACTACTTGTGTTCTATTCCACCTTTAATATAGGAACAAAGTTTCAGGTCAGGTGAAGAGCTCACCTGTTCTGGATATAGCGTGTTTCTCCTACTTGTACTGTTCTCTATATATGCTTTCTGTATGGATCATGCCTACACCTGCCCCTCCACCTTCTCATTGTGGGGATTGTGACTGTAGTGTTAGCTGATGTTCAGAATAAATGATTACATTTTCTGAATGAAGTGCTTATATACAGTACTTAGGGAAAGGGTGAATTGGGAGGAGTTGGGGAGAATTTTGCAAATTATAATTTACTTAAGGCAGTCAAGTGGGGTATTAAAGACTGGATTAAGCATTCTCATTGCTTAGATGGACATAGACTGGAAATCCTAGAGATTGAGAATTGTCAGCAGAGGTGAGTAATATTGCAAATGCATTTTCAGTTTAGGAAATTGTTATATATGTCTGTGTGCACATAGAGGAGAGAGGGAAGGACTGATAATGGACAAATATACTTGTTTTTTAAGCATGAATATGATCAATTATAGGATCCAGAATTGACATGGAACACCACCACCCCGGACTTCACAGCATGTTTTCAGAAAACAGTATTATTGTGGATCCCATTTGGTTTTTTGTGGATGATGGCTCCATTAGAAACATATTACCTACTTAAAAGTACAAGTCGTTTTATACCATGGACAGGAATCAATGTTTCCAAGCTTGTAAGAATTAGCTATTTCTTGTAAAAGAAAAAAATAAGTGAATTCTAAAATGCATGTTTGTATATATATTATTTAAGAAACCAGTATGACAAACATAGAAGTTCTAGGCTTAGATTTAAAAAAGTAAATTGGCAAATGATAAAAAAATATTACCCAGTTGACTGGAAAAAAATAAGTCTCTGGAATTGAAAAACCTTGGTAGGAAATTGTGAGTAGTTTTCAGATTAAATACATTGAAGTGTAATAGTTTAAACTTTGTTTTACTTTTTGAATTTTCAGTAGAAAACTGAAATAATTAATTTCATTGTAATTTATTTTAGTTAATTTAGTGTATTAGCTGTTTTACTTGTTACCTTACATGTTATTAAATTAATTGTGTATATTCCTTTTGAGACCAGAAAATCAGTTTTGTCATGCTGTCTGTTTAGTAGAACATTTAATTTATAATTTGTAAATGGTCTTGATTTAATGTATTTATCATCTCAAAATTATATTTTATTATTATTGGAAGTATGATCTTTCATTGCATGCGATAAAAGTAAGTATTTCTTGTTGTAGTTGCATTAATGTATACTAATAATAAACAAGTGTAACTATAGCATTGTAAATAATTCAAGTGATTAAAGTAGTTAGAAAGAATAAACTGGGATGAAGGTTTTAGTTGAAGTAATTTTACTGAAACTTGTACTTTTGAAATTTATTATTAACATTTATAGTTTCTATTTGTATGTATGTTACCTTTTCTTTGTGCTAAGTTTAGTTTTTTTTAAAGATGATTTTGCAGCGAAATTGTACAGTTATGTAAGTTCAGAGTCCTTATATGTGTTTAAAAGTTTAGTGATTTAGTACTTGAATAAGTGAAAGGACAAATACTTTGTTTCTGATACTCTGTTATATTTTATCTGTATATGTATGTATTTGTAGTATTATAATGTTTTTCAATTATGTTACTGATGTAGGTAATTACATCAGCTCTAGCTATCCTTGCTCTCGCTGACCTTAGCTATTCAGTTCATCGCCACGTTTCCTGGGGCTGGGATGTCCCGTCAGCAGATTATTATGCACCATTCATCAAACTAGTTTCATTTGTAAGTTTATTTAATTAATTACAGGCATGTACTTAGCAATGAGGGAATTTTTCCTTTTTATAAGTCAATAAAAGTGTTAGTTGTTTTCAGTAATCTTCTGAAGGAAGAAAGACTAAACCACTGTAGCTCATTTAGGTAACAAAAGTTTACTTTGGAATTGTATGCAGTTTTTACTCAATAAAAATCTAATAGTATCTGTAGGTATGAAGTTATGCAATGGTATGACAGTATAACAATTCTGATTTTACATATTGTGCAGTTATGGCTCATGCTAACATTTACATGCTATTGGTTTAGTATTGGTATTATTTCATATATATAGGTACCTTGCTTTGATCAGAAGTTAATATTGTGAATTGTCCCAGATGTGTTTTTTTTACTAGATGGTGGTCTCATACTTGTATTATGTCACACAGCTGTTTGTTGTGGAATAGTTGCAAACTAAGGTTTAGTATCAAAATTGTTGCATAGTGATAGTGTAGTGATGTGGTATTAATATTGTTTTCAACAGTTTTAAATATTCAAATCAGTAAATGGTGACAACCAAAGCTGATAGAAAGTTGTGGAAGTGGCTTTTATTAGAATTAATTTTACCTACTGTTTCTCATTTCATAGATAATGTTATACCACAGAAAAATCAATCATTTTTGTGAAGAGTGTGTAACAACTTTTTCTAGTAAAATATACATATTAGAAAGATGTGTTCAGATTAAAGATTTTTAATTTCCAAGATAGGGATATCCCTTGTGCTTATATGTCATTAGAAATCAAAGGAATATTGATAAATCTGTGGCACAAAGAGTGTCCTAAGAGATCTGCAGCAGATTGTACTCCAACCATGATAGCAAAGTGTAGTCTTGTAACAGGTGAGAATCTATCAACACCATAGTCAGAGGCAAAAGCCAATTATGTGGCATGCTTCAGATATGACAGCTTTATGAGGGAGTAGTTTGCAATGGAAGCTGTGTTGCAGGACTTTTGTTAAAATGTACAATTATAAATTAGAGCATGACCTTCTATTAACTGTAATTACTGGATGAGGGTTCAGAATTATTTCAGTAAAATATACTCAACTTTTTGTGGGCGTTATTAATATAGTGATGCAATATTCTATCTATAGTTCATTATTATCAAATCTTTGTTAAACTCATATGCTTTGTTAGAAATGTCAGTCAGCAAAAAATGAATATTGTCAAAACACTTTTCCATAAAATAAGAATTCATTGATTGCAGTGTACTTTAACTTTGAAATAAAGTATGTACTTGTTTAAATGTAAAGATGTAAAGAAATACCATGACTATTGTGATTAAACAACTTAGATTATATTGGTAAAAATACTTTTATTTCAGTTTCAAATATTTAATTTTTGGCAGTTTGCAAATATACACATTGAATAGTTTAGAATAACATGATGTTGCTCATTTGGACAGTTAAATTCTTTGTCAAGGATTTTTGTTGTGAGAAGCAGTATCATCATGTACATGAATCAATGCTTATCTATACATTGAAAATGTGTTTAAAAGCAGTTTCAGTTTAAGATTTCTTTATGTATTTTATAAGAGACTGTGTGTAGTGTGAATAAACAAGACCTTCTTTGTTTTTTTAACATTGAGATGTTAAACTCTAGTTTCATTTCTAAATATTATTTCAAAGATTATTTGGATTTCCTAATAACTTGATGTTAAATATGAATCTACAAATCTTTATCATAGTCTTTGTCAAAAATGACAGAAGTCTCATTTTACTGCTTAGTATCCATAGTCTGTTCCATACTTTGAAGAAAAATGAACTGTTTTTTTTTAAGGACAAAAGTATTACTTAATATAAAGTATTGTTATTACTTTTCCTAAATCCTGTTTTAGTACATGATAAATTTTGTTATGTAGCTTCTTGTGATAGCATTCATTGTAGCAGGAAGGCTTCGTGGAATAATCAGTTCAGGGATTTTGTTCCTGTTTTGGCTTATTCTTGTCATTGCTAGTGCTTTCACGTACAGATCAGTAATCATACAAGCACTGGATGAAGTAAGTTATGTATTTACAAAAGTATAACATTTATGTGTAATTAAATGTTAAGTGTTTAATATTGTTTATAAACTAGAGCTAAGCAAATATTAAATATTCCATTATACATGTGAATCAATAAAATCATATATTTAAGCTGATTTTATTCTCTGTATACTTTTTCTAATTATTTTTATACTTCATAAAAGATTTCTGACTTTAGTGCTTGAAATATTGGTTATATTTTATTTATTGTAATCACTTTAAGGAATGCAAAAAAAAAAAGGAATTTTTTAAAATTATTTTATAGAGTTTAGTAAACGTACTGAAGATATAGTTTTGAATCTGTGATTTTAGCATTATTACCTGTAAACTGTCATACTGAGAGAAATGATTTGTTTGGGAAATATAAAAGCAATTTCTTACATGTTTTGATGGTCTAGAAAATAAAAAATAAAACCTGAACTTTAAATGGTCTGTTCTGATAGCTTATTTTTCTATTTGATTTTGAATATTTAGGATCAGAATGATTTGAAATGCTTAAGAACTTTTGTTTCTTTTTTAAAGTATATTAAAAGTTAATTGTTCTAGAGATTTTCTCTTTGGTTATGGGATTAATTTTTAACTCAGAATTATTTTTTTATTACTCTAGTAACTTCTCTCTTTCATTGCATACAATAAAAGTAAACACATTTCTCATTGTTACAGTTGCATTAATGTATACAGATAATGAACAAAAAATGCAAATATAGCATTAACATCTTAAAATTCAAAATTGAATGAAGTAGCTGCAAAGTTATTGTTAACTTTAAACCTAAATAAACTGGTATAATATTATTAATGTATGCAGTTGCATTAAAACTGTATATATTTTTTTAATTTTGGGTTGAATACATAGAAAAATATTTAATTTTTTGCTGTTGCTGAAGAAATGGCTATTCTAATTTTTCTTTTTGTTTTGTATTTTGTTTACAACTTCTGTGTGAGTAGAAGATCTAAATGATTTTACACTCAATTTGGTTTACTATTTTACTTTTTAATGTAGTTTTAATTTTTTAAATTATTTTTAACCAATCTGATACTACATCTACTATAATGTGTTGTGGTTCATATTTTCTTTCAGAGCCTTTAAGTAACATTAACTTAAAAAAATATATTCTACATGTAATCTTTTGTACATTTAAATTTATGATTGTTTTTCAGGACTCCGTGGAAGATAAATTTGATTTTACAATCAATATGATCTACTATCCCTTGGTTGTGGCCAGCTTCCTTCTCTCTTGTTTTGCTGATGCCAAGCCATACCATCGTCAGTTTAAACCTGTTTCTGGCGAGGTCATCTTTTGAACTACTTACTATATAACTACCTAAATACTATTGACACAGAACTGTAAAAGATTTTGATACATTTGGATGTGTCACATAGAATATAAATCTAATATTGTTATTAAATTACCCTCCTCCTTAAGTAATTTAAATGTGTTTTTTTTTATCCTTTTCCATGTAAAATTGCTCAGCCACCCACATGGTCACTATCAGAAAGATACTTTAATATATGTGTATATTAAAGTATCTTTAGATATTTTGTTAGAATGTCTATCAAGATATAGTTTAATACCTCAGATATTGCATGCTCTTATTTTAATTTAGTTTTGATAATGTTAGAAGATTTATTCTGAATTAATGTAAATCTAAAGTTTTTACAAGCATGGTTAGAAAAATATTTTGTATAACCAATCACTAGTGTGATGAATGAGCAGTTGGTAAATATTAAAGAATTCAGAGTACTTAGGGTAGAAGTTTCTTCACAAAAAGTTTTTAATACTTTGTGTTTTCTATTGAAAAGTATCAATGTTATGAACAATCTAGAATGTTTTACTAATATTAATAATTTCACTGTAACTGATATAAAAATTTACATGGTGTTATTTTTCAGCTTAGTGATTACAGCCATATCTATAGTTGATTTATGAATGTAAATTTTGTAGTTTATTGTACTGTTATTTTAGGTAAAGGTAAGAAATATTAAAGGTATGAGAAATTGTAGAATGTACATATTAATCTTTTAAATTAGGGCCAGTATATTTGATTTAATGTTTAAGGTGACCATATAATAAGAAATATTATTATTGTTCTTTTTTTCAGAAAGAATGTCCAGAACAGTTTACATCTTTCCTATCTAAGTTACTTTTTTCATGGTTTACTAAGTAAGTGTGTGTAAGACTAATTATTGTCATTGTAAATTTATTAAGCTATTTATTTTCAGTTTTGGTTTATTTTATATTTGTTATATGAACCCTTTCTAGGTGGGCTCATGCAATTTGCAGAAATCCGGTCATGATTTCCCTTGTAAAAATACTTGCAGTAACTCTGAAATTTCTTAATGTATTGTCTTAAAAAACCCAGATTTTGTTTGAAATTATTAATATCTTGCTCACAAATAATGATGGTTTTATAATTGTTTTTACTAAAAACCTTTTACTTTTCTGTTGTAGTTGCTTACATTCAAACTATTAAGAAATTAAGGGCAAGGTGATTTTCATTTTCATTTTCAAAATTCATTTTTCATCTCGTATATTTCATTTGCATAATCTCTGGCACTTCCTAAAAAGACATCAAGGGTTTTTAAATTTCTGTACATTGGCTCAGTTGAACTGATTAAATATGTGATCACAAGTCTTTATAGTTATTACTATATTTTAATTGGGTATAAGTATCTTATCAAGATTTGACAGAAATTCAGTACACATACAAGTCTTTTATGTACAAAAAATTGGATATTTTAGCAAAGTATTTTAAATAAACTGAAAAAAATCTTTTTCTGTGAATATATCAAGTCATTTTGTTTTACTTGTCTAAGTGCAAAGTGATTTTCATGTTGAGAGTTTAAGAATACTTTTCATCTCAAAAAATCTCAAATTTCATTTGCATAATCTCTAAAACCTTCTGAATGCATTTCGGTAAAACTGTATATTTTATCTGTTGTTTTATCTATCTTACCTATACAAGGTTCATCAATTCGATTGACTTTATAACCAAATTTTCGATTTATGATACTGTTAAAATATGAATTATTAGCTCTGATTTTATGCTATACTAATTGGTATAACATAAACAAAAAGTAATTTGACTAAATTTTGAATGTAAGTCACTGAAAACCTTGTGACATGTGCAGTAAAAGATACCTGTGTCAGAAAGGTTAAGGTAAATCTTTATTTTGTTTTTCACTTTCTTTACTGTATGACTAACTCTAGCTGTTACCATCAATGTACAATACAATGAAATTATTAAAGTTATGAATAAAAAACATACTTTTTGATTTTTTGTAGAATTTTTTTTTTCACTTGTAATTAATTTTTAATTTTGTCCTTCACAACATTTTTATCTTGACACACATCAATGGTGCACTCAAGGCATATTATAGTTTCTTGGGAGATGTGCAACCCTTCCACAAAGTTTTCATTACGCTCATAATATCACAAGCCTTGAGAATAAAGTATGATCTATATTTGAATCTTTCAGCTGTGTTTTAAAATGTATAATTAATACAAAGTTAACTAAAATATAACAACCTAAATATAATTTAAATTGTATCTCTAATCGTAACATATTTAGGTGAGAAACAACCAATAGTACTATAGTCAATCAAACAGCCAATAATAGTAAATTTGAGTTACAACCTGATGAGAATTTGGCACCAATTTCAAAGTTAACTGTAAAATGAGCTCTTATTAATGGTTATCCTTACACGTACGTAACGTATATATGGAGGCTAGAAATCTGAAACAACTCTGTTGAAGGTTGGTGTGGTAGTTGTCAGGGGTTAAAGAAATTGATTACTTCTTTCAACTGTATTTATTCAGGGAACTGAAGTGAAAAGAGCAAAAAGTTATCTAAGCATCTCATTTTCTATATGTACTTCTACACTCTTGTCGTCATATTATTGAAGAAACTGAGTTTTAAAATAGAGAATTTTTAGTTTGTTAGTCATGCGAAAATACATCTGAAGTTTAAGTAGTTTTTTATAGATTTATTTTGAAATAAAAGACTTAAAACTTGGATAAAATAAAACTTTGAATTTATAAAATGATTTGTAATTCATTCATATACATTCATATTAAAGGTGTTTAATTAAATTTTGAATGTAATGCAGTGACTTGCACAGAAATGTGTTTAAAGGGGCTCCTATTGCAACAAGGTTAAGTGATTAAGACGGCTTTGTTGTTTTAAATGTTGAATCCAAGTGTGTGTGTGTGTGTGTGTGTTAAGATGATTTTTTCATCTAAAATTGAAATTTACAGAATTTCTTTTGTTGTTGATTTATAAAATTATTGATTTTTTATTGATAAAAAATTACTCTTGTTTTTTAATGTATTTAACAAGAACAAAAAATACATTGTTGATAGTATAGCTTAGCCTTTTTAGGTGCACCAAATATTTTCCCCACTAGTACAGTGGTAAGTCTACAGATTTATAATGCTAAAACCAGGGGTTCAGTTCCTCTCGGTGGACTCAGCAGATAGCCTGATGTGGCTTTGCTATAAGGAAACATGCACACACCAAACATGCCACCATTTATACTACATTCAATCTAACATGTGGTCCTTTGTAACCTAGATGTAGTTTCATTTATTTAGTTAGCACATTTCATTGTTATGAACAAAAACATTTTCAACCTGTAGAAACATTGGAAATCTTAACTCCAAGCAAAACTCCTTTTTATAGCTTGTGCAGGAAACTTTGTTTGAGGTATTTATTTTTTTATTATTGTTTGTCATTTATTATCTAATCATGTATTTCTTAACATCGTTTTCTTACAGGTTAGCTATAGTGGGATGGAAGAGGTCTTTGGTGTATTCAGATTTGTGGTCCTTGAATCATGAAGACAAAACGGAAAATGTTCTTCCAATATTTGATAAATTCTGGCAAGAACATTTATCCAAATGTCAGTTGTAAGTCAAAACTTGTACATTTTTACTGTCTAATAAATTAATAAGTTGTACCTTATTTCAGTTTGCTGCTCTTACATGTAGTCATGTAAAACTGGTAATAGACATTCATTATGTATGATATTGCAGTACTCGGCTACTAGGTACGGTATGGGATTAATTATTCAATATGATCAAATATTTTAATACATATGACTTCAAGCTACACTTAGTTAACAAACTCTATTGCTATTGATTCTAGCTAGAAGGTGCTATATCCTTATAGATTGTTTCTATTTATTTTACTTTGATAACATTTTCTTTTTTACCCATTCAAGCTGTCTCTAAACCTTATTATTTTCAGCGAATGATGCTCGTCATCAGTTTTGAATATAGCCCCAAGCAAAATCCATGACTGTATTTTGAATAATCATATAGCAAATGCAATTTTTTTATTTCAAGTCTTAAGTAGTTTTCTTTATCATGGCTTTAACACTTTATTGTTGAAACAATATTCTATTGCTTTAAATTTTTTCATAATACAAGCACTTGGAAGGAAAACATCTCGATTAGTTTCAGAGAATTATAATTCATGTACAAGAACTTTACATGGTCATAGATTCATGGTCATTTATAAATAAATACTTGCCCTATCAAATCAAATTGTATAAATCTTGAGGTTTATACATCTAGGTTTTATATGAAAAGCAGCCATTCTTATTGCTTCTTAGAACCTAATCTTGGAGTGACAGTAAATCTCATATTTTGAAAGCCATAATATTACAATATAATTATTACTATTAAACAGAAATATGGATAATAAAAACTTTGATATTGTTAAATATTCTTTCATATTATTTTAAAGTATTGTACATATATAAGTAGTGCATACTCATAGTTTGCTTAAAGCCAGACAGTAAACATTATTGACAAATTGAAAATTTATCTACTTTTCTGAAAATATTAGAATCTGAGTTTCTTTTCTACTGATTCAGCCTCATTTTTGCATACTATGTTTCAGTCTTTTTAAAAATTTAATGGGACTTTTTGTTTGTTTAAGCAAAGATACTAAGGCAGCCTTTCTGATATTAAGGGGGAAATTCTCATGAGGATATGCTAGTCGTTGGGACTGAGCATACAAAGTAATTTTTATTTTTATATTAAAATACTTTTATGCATCAGATAATTTTAAAATTTGACATGCAAAACTTTTATAACATTGAGATAGTTATTAAATGTTTCTTAAGAAAACAAACTATATTTTATCTGTTATTTTCACTGACAAATCTCTGAAGGGTTTACTTGATTTGATTGATCTCTTAGCTACCATAAAAATTGGGAAATAAATGTACTTTATGCCTTTTGTTTGTTTGTTCTAGCATGGCTACAGATTATAAATTAAAAACACAAATGTTTAATCTAAATAGGTAAAAACTCGTAACATTCCACATTTATTATTTTTGTTACAATACTTATGTTACAATAATGCAGTGCACTTGTGCTACCATTTTCAATAATGTAAAACAGACATTTAGTCTTTACAAAGTGATGTACTTTGCTTTAGTGCACTAGAATTTTGTAAAATACAGTCACATTTCAGTTATTATATATTATATATGTATATAGGTAATTACTATTTACAGATAAATTCTGAAAACATAGAACAGTAGATAAAGAAATAAAGGAAACAATTATTTCTTATAGATATGACCTTTGTACTGATTTGCTGGTTGTCTTAGGTTGCTATGCTTTATAATATTTCACCTGTGAAGGATAAGAACTAATTTTGTTAAGGCTTTATATGTACGTAAGTATATGTACACACGCACATTACTCACACACACCTACCTACCTTAAATTGCTATATTATTACTACTAATATTTACTATAATTTATCGAGCTTTCTAATTGAGCTGTAAATTTTTTTCCTTTGATAGTTTGTTCTGAAAGTACTAGGGATGTACTGATTCAAAAAAAAAAAAAGTCAAGCTACTGGTTAACCATCTCCACGAGGGTCAAAGGCCATATCTTTACCTTTATTGCTTCACATTCAAACATTCATTGAACTATTATTTTATACCTACTTTATATCAATAAATCTGGTATCAAACTTTAGATTATACTTGAAACTACTAATATTAATAAGCTGTAACATAAAATAAGAACCATCTGTTTTTTTCTGTTTAATGAGGGTATTTCTAACTTACTGATTCAAACACAGTAACCCTACCCACCTCTTTCCATTTTTGGAAACACTCCCATACATACTTTTGTCTGACATGTGAATAACCAGTCAAAAGTTCAGAATGTCCCTTAGTGGGTTTCTGAGCCATATTCAAGTATTACAGCCTCATCTCATTCTTTTGATACAAAACATAGACAGAAGTAAGTGTTTATAAGGGAAAGTTTCAAAAGTGGAAAGAGGTGAGTAGGGTCACTGTTTTTGCTTCAGTACATGAGCAATATATCAACGAATAGAAAAGATAGGAGTTTCTTATTTTATATTCTAGCTTACCAATACTGGTAATTTGAGTTTCTAAACTGAATGAAATTATAGACTTTGTATTTTGACATCATCACAAACATATAATTTAAACCAATGCTGTGTTCAACATGCAACGTGACACAAAAAAATTGATGCTTAGGTGTACTTTTTATATTAACTTTCAAAACATTAAATGATGTATAATATTAAATTTTGAGTTCATCTTCAGTTTAAAACCAAACTTACTGACTCAAATTTGTAAAACTAGTATTTCAATAAATTTTTAAAGGTGAGTCAACAAGCAGGAGGAGATGGCTTTTGAGTTGTGACCTGTAATAGTTGTAATCCACCATTTAAGGTCAAAACTCTATTTTTAACCATTTAACTCAGATTATTTTAGTATTTATTTTACCAATAAATTGATAATGAAGTTTTAGTAGTTGTAGAATCTTCAAAATTGTTTTATTTTTAAAAGAAATAGTAAATATTACAGTAGAATAATATTAAAAATAATATACTTTTTAAAATTTTTTTCTTTCAGTTTAGTATATGTTTTTATGTGTATTAACTTGAATTGTCATTATTTCAGCTTATCAAGGTCAGCAGCTTATAGTCGAAGAAAAGACGATGAAGTGAATTTCTCGCATCATGATAAGAAGAAAAATAAGCCAAACATTGTTGTAGCACTTTGTAAAACTTTTGGCCCATTTTTTATGTCAGGAGCTGTTTTTAAATTAATTCATGATGTTTTGCAGTTTGTTACCCCTAAACTTCTAAAGTAAGTCTTAATACTCTGTGATTATCATTAAATCTTGGAGATCCATCTTAACTTAGAAATGAAAACTTGTCAAAAATGTTTCATTTTTTATCTTTGCATGCACGTAAATTTTAATAGAATAATTATCTATCCAAAGATATTGTAAGGAACTTCTTTATTTTGCAGAAGAATACTAAGTAGTTCCTAAAGAAAAGTGATGATAAACTCCACTTATTTTTCTTATTACTTAGAAAATGTTGAAACATTGAATAATACATCATTTAACCCTCTTACTATTTACAGGTCAGAGTATGTCATAACTTTTCAGTTATATTCAAAATGTAATTACACTATTTTATTATCATGGCATGGGAATACACTTGTTATCAGAAACACAATTAATTAAATTTTAGTATTATTTACGTTTTTAATTTTATAAGGAAATATTTTAAAAATTATTGACCTACCCAAGTATGAAAATTGTGACAATTGCTTTCTAAATTTTTGTTCATCTCTAATTTATTTACACCCCTCAGAGAAGTATGGAATTTAATGTAAAGTACACATTGTACTTTAATTATTACTCGAGTAAAACATATTTTTATAACCTTTAATTTTGTTTTACAGAGTCATAAACTAGAAAATTAGACTTGCCTGTCACATCTTATGTTCAAAAATTACTAGTAGTTCTCTGTGCCATCATTACTATGTTATTTATAACTAATAGAAAGTGAAGTTTTCGTCTATCATTTGTCATTATTATATTACATTATTTTCTGAAAAGAAAACTGTCAATTTCACTTTTAATTCAAGTTTGACTCGCATGGGAAACATACAAACATTTGTTTACCACTCCTCTGAGAAGTACAATATTTAACATAATTTACTTTTGGTAATATTGTTGTTGCTCAAGCACAGCATAATTTTCATAGCCTTCAATCTTATGTGATTACAGAACCATGATATAGACATCCAAACCCTCTTACCACTCCAACCTGTCAAAAACCTCTGTTTCAGAAATTGTTAGTAATTCTTTCTGCCATTTGATAGTATAGTATTTATAAACAATAGAAAGCCAAGGTTACAGTCTATCAAATGACATAATATATTACATCATTTTCTCTCTAGATGATTGTCTATTTTGCTTTTTTTTCAAACTTTATTCCAATAGGAAACACATCAACAAGCTGAGTTTAATTTTTAAGGGCTTTTATCTCATGATTAGAAAGCCAGAAAAAGTATAATAGTTATATAGCATTGTCTGCATTTTATTTGTTATTCTTTATTTGTAAGTGAATGATTTATTTGACTAAAACATTTAGTTTTGTAATACCATATATATATATATATATATAAGAGAAAATAGTTAAATTGCATAAACAATAGACGAAAAAAAGAGGACCCAGTTAAATGCTATATTTATTGTCTTTCATTTGAATTCTTTATTTGTTATTGTTATAAAAATAACTAAAAACATAGATTTATGATTTTTTTACAAGGTACGTTCGTGGGTAGCTCGTGTTACATAACTTGATAGGTTAACATGAGCTACAGTTTCACTGAGTGAGCTACAAATCGCGTGGTGGAATTATTAGTTAAACGTGGCTTGAAGGCCAAAAAAATAATAAATAGAAAGAGATATGTACTGTTACAAACTAAGCTCTTTAAGGTAAATAAATGTAGTTTTCTGTTTCAGTTTGAAGTTGTTAGAGATAGAAAACATGGCAATTTAGGTGTAGTTTTTATTTTTGTATGGTGGTTATGAAAACTGTTAATTGACCAACTCTGCTTAGGGTTAGGGTGAGAAAGTAACAGATAGAATAATTTTATTGAATGAAACATTCACAGTTTATGTAGAAGATTTTTACCAGAGATGCCAACCATTACGATTTTGGTGTATACATTAGAACTAGATGCTCATACAGACAAATATTATGACTTGTTGCAACACCCAAATTATTATATATTATATAGGCCTATAC
The DNA here is from genome assembly GCF_004210375.1 of Tachypleus tridentatus. Lineage (NCBI taxonomy): Eukaryota > Metazoa > Arthropoda > Merostomata > Xiphosura > Limulidae > Tachypleus > Tachypleus tridentatus. The sequence continues at coordinate 178,129,742 of NC_134837.1, read as the reverse complement.
AATAAAGTGATAAATTGTTCCCCCAGGGCTTGAAAGGGGTGAAAAGAAAATTTCTAGTGAGATACAAATAAATTTTGATAATAAATTAAAGACATAGTCCACTACTTGCAATAATCATGTTTGTGCTTGAAATAATAAAAAATATTTGTATCTCCGACGTCTACCAATAGTTTGAGTGCAGTGCTTCTCCTACTGGGTACGTGGGGGAATCCATAGTTATGTCATCAGTGCTTGTCAGCCAATCAGCACTCACGTAGATGGGTATTTCTCGTTTTCTAAGCAGCATAGAAACACCAATGCAATCATTCACAAGATGGAAAAAAAAGGCCTCGTTCACCAGATTGTCTTGGTTCTGGCAAATCTAAAAGGACTAAAACTGTGAAATGGCTCTGTCTACAATCATTACACTCAGTCATTTGAAATAGTTGGCATCTCTGGAGATTACTTAAATAAAATTTGACAACTTTCAGATGAAAAAAATATTTTTAATCTTAATACAAAAAAATCATTTTGCAGTTGAAGAAGTCAACAGTTTGACTTCATATGTTCACAAAAAAACTTTTAGTAAATATGTTTCATTATTGTTTTTTTTACAAAAGACTTAATGTTTTCTGAAAGTTTGTAAAATTTTGTGAGGGTATACAAAACATTTTAGAAGTTTAAGTGTGGCAGCTCTAAAGGTTAATTTGTGGTCAGAATCATGGCTGAATTGACCAAACCTTTGGCAAAATAGTTAATGGAGGGGATGTAGAAACTAGATTAACCCTCTGGCATCTATATGTTTAAGAAGGTAATGTTGCTTTCATCGTATTTTGTTCCCAAATAAAATTAATGGGTGAAATTGTTTAAATTTTGACAAGAATATTCCTAAAAATATGTAGTTTTGTAAAAAAAATACTTAATTTTTATTTATTTTACTATTTCTAATAATAAAATTTATTATTTAATGTAGGTATTTGCACATGGGCTGTGAATAGTTCTCCTATGGGGTGATTTTTCTGTAAAGTAATGAAATACTATTTATCTTCTTATAGCTTTCACATTTCATTCATGTAAACTTTATAACCTTCTAAATAAATATCAAAAGTTTTTTTTAAAGGTAACTGTTTATATTTTCCATTTTCTCTTCTGTATTACTAACTATACCAATTATTATCAATGTACAGTCCAATGAAATGTCTAAACTTAAGATATGGAAAAAATTGCAAACCTTTTAGCTTTTTATAAAAGTCTTATGAAATTTGTTTTTTAATGTGTGTAATTAATTTCATACCTTTATCTTTTCACTGAGTTTATTTTTAACTTTCAAAGTGTTGGTTCTTTATTATTTATGCTGATACATCAATTGGTATCTATTGGGCTTTATTATTATTATATGGTGACTCTTGTACAGAGAATCATTTCTTTAATGATGCCATTGTGCTTATATACTTTCACAATCCAGGAAGCAACAAGTTAAACTTATCAAAATAACCAAGCCTTTCAAGTATGAAACACAAGTAATAGCTAATTAACTAAACTATAAATATAAGAACTAACTACAGTTTAACTGTCTATCTAACTATAGTATATTTAGGTAAGAAAATAATGTAAATGTTATAATTGATCAAGCAGACAACAGTATTGATAGCAGTTACATGTACACTGTGAGGGAAAACTGGGTGCCAGTTTCAAATTAACCATTGGTAAAGTATAGTGTAAAGTGAGCTCTTTCTAATGAATATATACACTTGTGTTAACTGACTACATGTACATTATAGATATCAAGGCAAAGTAAAGAAGGTATGTGAGGCAACCATTAATTGTTGGAAAATTGACTTCTCTTTCCCGGTAATATAGTCGTCTGACTTTGTATTCTGTGTTTAAAGACCACATACACCTACATTATCATTTAGACACTTAACTGTATTGTCAGCTACATTGTTGGTAGCAGTAAACTGCTGCTAAAGTTGAGATTTTTCTTAGCTTGTGGATGAAGTAACATGAAAACTGCAGTTTTAAGTGTTTTTTTAATGACTTTCTTTGAAAAAAAATAATTTAAATTCAGGTAACATAAATATTCAAATTAGAACATACATAATAATGTTAATTTTATTCACATATATTGATAGTAAGTGGTGTAATTAAATTTTGAATGTAATGCAAGTAAATAGACACAGTGGAGTTTAAAAATGGTGCTGGAAAGTAAGATTTAAAGATAAAAATATAATCAGATTTTAAGGTAAAGTTTACTATGCCAGTTAGTTTTAATAGATGTAAATGGTTTTTTTTGCTTTAAGTTGAAATGAAGTTACTTAACTTGGCTTAGCAATATAAAAGACAAAAATATTTCTGAATTTCTGTCTTTTAAGCCTAAGGACATGAGATACAAATTATGCCATTTTATTGGCTGTTAAAGATCCAGACTATTGGTAGAACAAAAACGTAAGGAAACTGATTTTGGTGATTTTTTTTAAACTGGAAAAAAAGTTTAAAATTTATTTTGCATTATAGCTTAATAAAATCAGAATTTTGTGTAGTGCAGATGCATATGTAGTGTGGTGTCTTGTAAAGTCTGATACACAAAGATCAGTTTTGTTCGAAGGTGATTTCATTCAGTTGCCCATGAAACAACACTAATAATTTGTTATCTTTCAGGCTTTTGATAGGCTTCGTTTCAAATAATGAACCTTTATGGAAAGGAATGTTTTATGCTGTGTTGATGTTCGTAGCAACTACGATCCAGTCCATCACTTTATCAGTTTATTTCCATCGTATGTACATTGTAGGCATGAGGATTCGCACAGCTCTTATATCAGTTATTTACAGAAAGGTACCCATGACTATATTCTTTAATTTAGTTATTTTGTGGTATTTTTCTATTAATGAAATATATGAAGATTTGGAGTGAGGTTTACTTCTTACCAAATGTATAAAAGATGCAAAAAGTTGTAAGATACATTTATCATAAAGTTGTTAGTTTAGTTTTAGATTTACAGCCAAAAGATATTCATATTTTTTAAAAGAGCATATTTGTACTTAATTTGAACAAAAGCAGATTTTACTGAATAGCCATGAGTAAATGTAACAGTTCTAAGTAATTGTATAAGAAATCACAACTGTAGAAATAAATCTGACTGAGGAGTTACTGTTATTATATTGTTAGAAGCTTTATTGTTGTTTGTTATTAAGCATAAAGCTACATAAAGGGTTATCTGTGCTCTACCCACCAGTATAAGTCCACAGACATACCACTGTGCTACTGGGGGACTTAAAAAGATTTAAATTTTATTGAGTAACTCAAAAGATAGGATTGTTAAGATTATAATTATTTGAATTATTATATTGAGTTTCTGTGTAATTGTAAATATAGATTAAGTATTTCTTCAATTTTCTGATAACATGTAACAACTGAATGTGTCTAAGTAACATAAGTGATTATGGTTTGTAGGCTCTGGTCATGTCCAACAGTGCCAGGAAGGAACTAACCATGGGGGAGATTGTCAACCTTATGTCTGTTGATGCCCAGAGGTTTATGGATTTGATGACATTTCTGAATTTGTTGTGGTCAGCTCCTTTACAAATAATTTTAGCTCTAGTGTTTTTGTGGGATGAACTCGGACCTTCTGTACTAGCTGGCCTTGGAATTATGATTTTAATGATCCCCATCAATGGAGTAATAGCAAGTCATACCAAAAAGCTACAGGTAAAAGGCTGTATTTAATATCTTTACAATACTTGCTTATGGTATAATACCATGGACAAATGTAATCATAGCAGCTTGAGTGGGCAAGCTAGAGCTTCTATACTTTTATTGCCACTTTGATTATAAGTAACTTTGTAAAGATATTTTGAATTTTCTTTTATATTAATTTTAAACTTATTACTTTTTTTATTTAAAGACTGAACCTTAATCTCAGTATATGGACTCGGAACTCAGCTTAATCTTAGTATATTGACTTAGGAATTAGTTTATTCTTATATATTACTGCAATAACTTGAGACTTAACATTGTATTCTAACACCAGGCACAATTCAAGGTTGTTTCTTTTTTCAACATAAAAATATGCAGTTTATAATATGAAAAATTACTTCTAATATAATTTTTCTGGCATTTTAGCTAAGTTAGAAGTTGGTTAAATAATTTAAATATGTGGTCAAATAGAGTTCCAAAAACTTTAAAACTGGTTATCCCAAAGGCTGCTACCTTGTCTTTTACAGTAAATTGAAATTTTCATTTTCTGTTGGTTGGGAATGATCTAATACTAAGTATCACAGAGAATTATTGACATTTTTGAAAGCCATGATGTTTTAGGAAGAGCATATGGGTTGACTCTCTGATATATATCACAATAAAGTACAACTTAGAGTCCTTAAAATTTACATTTTAATTTGGTGATACTTAACATAATAATGTGCAAGTCCTTGGAAGCGTATGAAATAGTATAAAGATGGAAGAATAATACAAAATAGTTATTTCAGAAAGAATAAGTGTTGCATGATGTAGAGAAGTGAAGTTTGAGAAAATTGTTTTTAAATTTAAGAAATTCAAACTTTAATTGAAATTTTAATCATAAACTAATTTTTGATGTTAATTTATTGATATACATTAACAGTAAAATTGTAAATTTTGAATGTACTGTCTAAAAAATTGTGATATTCACATTAGCTCACTTTTGCTTCTTTGGTTAATATCAGTACATTGACTTGGGAATCAACTTAGTGGAAAAGCCAAAAAAAAACAACTGTGAAGTTAGAACATAAAAGCTTATGTTAGGCAATAAAGTTTTTATCATGGTCAGTTGACAATGTGGTTTTGAGCAGAGTCAGCTTGCATCACTCCAACTAGATGAATGCTAGAGATTGTTAGTCAGTGGATTGTTTATCACAAGAAAACATCCAGTCACTGTATCTTTGTGTCCTACAGTAGAATTTGAATTCAGATTAATTTCAAGACAATAGGTGTGTTTGTTTTATATATTATACAGAAACATTGTGGTTTATATAAAGGAAAAGGTCTTTATGTACAAATAAGAATGATACAAATAGAAATATGTTAAAAGAACATCTTCAACCATAACTTTGTGACAAAATCAGCAACATGACAGTAATGAAAGTGTAAATATCAGTGGTTTGTGCAAAATAAAGAATTAAGGTTGTGCAATGTGCAAACTGAATGCATAGCTGTCATGGAAGCTTTCAAATAGCATGGAAGATATCCTGTGTTATTACTATCTGTCTAAGATAGAGATTGGCCCAACATGGCCAGGTGGTTAAGGCACATGACTTGTAATCCTAGGGTCACAAGTTCAAATACATGTCACATCAAACAAGTTTGCCCTTTCAGCAATGGAGGCATCTTAATTATTAATGTAATGGTCATTTCCACTATTCATTGGTAAAAGAGTAGCCCAAGAGTTGGTGGTGGGTGGTGATGACTAGCTGCCTTCCCTCTAGTCTTACACTGCTACATTAGAGACTGCTGGTGCAGATAGCCCTCATAGTATCATTGTGCAAAATTCAAAACAAACTAAGAGAGATACAAAGAAATACACTTGGATTACATAAATTCATCATTATTTGTGGTCAGTTGGAAATGAAAAATGAGTGGAAGTAAAATTGGAGATGTATTAGTTTGTAATTGCTTTTGAATTTGTTTTCTGTATCAACTATATTTCACTTGTTTGATAGATGTTAGAGATAGGATATTCATGCTTTGGGACTGTAAGGTTTGACAGTTTATCTTGCATTTGATATAACTTGAATAATCTTTTTATTTTTTGAGAAGCTTAGAGTGGCTAGGACATTCTTTCCTGTGTGTGTCTATATATATATATATATATATAGACACAAATATATATATGTGTGTGTGTGTGTGTAAAATGATTACAGCTGTTCAGTTTTTACAACATCCATTAATTTAATTGGTATATATATATCACAGATTCTACAGATCTGTTTCCATATTCTTTTAGTGAGCATTTTTAAAAATATAAAATTGCATCTACTTAACCATTGTTGAAATTAATTGTTTCAATCAGTATTGTCTAAAGCATTAAACTTAGATATAAATAGATAGCATTTATTTTGTTATATTTTATACTCCTATCCTACAGTAAGACATTATTTACAGCCAGGGCAAGTGGACTCTCCACACAGTAACTTGAAAGTTTGTCTAGCATTATCCACTTCCTTATGGCTTCTCCAAGGCCAGATAAAATTTCACAGTAGGAGATCTTGTACTTCATAATTCCCAAAGAAATGACTCTAAAAAATAAACAAACATGCAAGAAACCCCATTAAACTAATTTATTACCTTCCCTATGGCATATGCAATACAGAACCATTAGTGACTTGCATTATTTCAAGACAAATGCTGCATAGCTTTGAGTGCATTTGTGAAAGTGTTAAAAATTAAAATATTATAAGAAAAGAGTGTAGCTCTGTGGTAAATGTGTGAGAAAGGAAATAATTTCTATTTTTGTACAATATGCTTATAATTTTATTAGCCTAAGAAACAAAAGTTACCTAGTTATACAACAGCAACAAAGCATGTTATTTCCACAAAAACTACACAAAATTACCTGGTTGCAAAATGCCAACAAAAATATCTTAGCTTCACAACATTAACAAAATAACCTACTTACAAAGTGACAACAAGTTACCATAGCAACAAAACGTCAACAAACGTAACCCGAGTGCAACTCACTTCAACACAAACGGTACAAAGTTGTAAAAGTAAACAAAGTTGAATTTTGTTTTTTTCCACATCACTAACTTCAAAAATTCACTTTTTTAAATGTATTTTTGAAATTAAAATAAGTGATTAACTGATATAAAATCTGTATACTTCTTATTTTTTCAATAAATTTACAAGTTTTATCTTTATTAGCAGCAAATTGAAAAAATTCTCCTCATCTTGTTAACATTACAACAGTGGGAAATCTAAAATTAGTGCTAACAGTTTGGATTTTTAAAAAAAATACTTTATGTAAAGAATTATTAATAAAACTTATATATTTGACATTTTCAACATTTATGTTGTAACCTTATTTTGTAGGTAATTTGAAACTTGATGATGTCATCATTTTGCCCCTGTAAAATCACAAGATAAGTGGGTCAGAAAAGGTTAATACATTAAGTATATTTTTTAGTCCTTTGAATAATAAATAAATAAGTTAATAAAATATTGAAACCATATTACATTTTCGTTATTAGGTTAAACAAATGAAGACAAAGGATAAAAGGGTTAAAATGATGAATGAAATTCTTGGAGGAATCAAAGTTCTGAAGTTGTATGCCTGGGAAGAATCTTTCCAAAAACAGGTCAATGATACAAGAGATAAAGAAGTGAAAGATTTGAAAAAGATAGCATACTTAAATGCTGTAACTTCATTTCTTTGGAGCACAGCACCTTTTCTGGTAGGCCTTGCAACATAAAAAGTTTTCAGAGTACTACTTTTGATGGAGTTATGTGCTTTATTCATGTATCTTTTCTGTATTTCTATACAGTATTAATGGACAGTTTGTCAAGGATTAATGCTGTTAATGTTTTTTACATTATGATTTCTATTGAATATGAATTTAAGTTTTTAGGAGAACTGAATCTTTTGCTTGATTAGTTGTTCATTAATCTGGCATTGCCAGGTAATCATAGTTACCTGGTGAATATTACACTTAATCAGTTTTAAAATGTTAGAATTTTATATAAATGGTTCTTATAATATTTATATTTATATCATTCTTTTTCAAAATTCAGTATGATATTTTTATCAAGCACAAGCTGAATGCCGATCACATGGTGGGAAATAATTGTTTTTTCTTTTCAGAATTGTATTTAAATAAATGTTTTTTTGAGTGTGTTTTCTAAAAATCAGTTGTAATCTAGTAAAAATACATGTATGGAAAATGACTATCCTGTTTCTACTGCTTTGCAAATATTTTTATATATACTTGGTCATCTCCTTTAACTATTGTTTAATTAGCATTTTGATTTCTCTATATTTTTGTTAGGTTCAAATTTTATTGGTGATAACTTTTTATAGGTTGAAACATGCTAAAAACATTCTCAAAGAGATATCACTACTTGTTCAACTGTAAGGCTCTGCAAATAACTAATTATGGTAGTAAAGGTATTGAACTTTTATTATGAATTGTAGGGCTTTTACTTTGGACAGTCTTCCTGGTTTTGGTTTTGTTAACCTGCTAAACTGAAGAAGTGTACTTTGATTTGGGCATTTTCAAAATTGGAAACATAGGTTGTTAAAGAGTTGTAGCTGAGGGTTCCGATTAGACAAGATTTGGAGTTATTGCATGAATGTGTCAGTTTAACAAGCAAGTAAATGTAATGGTAAATTTCAGCCAGTGATTATGGTCATTGTGTGCCAGCAACAACAAGCATGAGGCTTGCATAAATCCAATCAGATTTTATTATTCATCACAATCACTATTAGTTTATCCTCAAATATAATTATGTACCTATATTAGAGCATTGTCCATTTTTTATATACATATATATGTATGGCTGAAAGAATTTTAAAAAGACCAACTTGCTTCTTACAAGTTGCGTGTTGTTCACTATTGCAATGATAGAGATATCAGCGTGATGGATGGATGGCTTTTCATCTTTATATAGAATATTTTTGTTCCATTGTGTAATTTCAAAGCTTTTCAATACTGAACATTAGGAAACGTAAGTTATCAGGATGAGATAACAACAACTGAATCCTTTTTCTGGTTTGGGTTGAACATTGCATAGTTGTTACTGTGCTGGACAGTGAATCTGAGGGTTTATGGTTTGTTACATTACAGCAAAATCAGCTCTGCACTTTGAAACCAAGGATGTGTTATAAGAATGATAGATAAATCCCACTATGATGAGAGTTGCACAAGTATTGACAGTGGGTGCTGATGAATAGCTGCCTTCCCTCTAATCTTTTAGTTCAAAATTAAGAGCTAGCTAGCTCACATAGCCTTTCAAAACATTCAAAACAATAACAGGTAAAAAAAAAGTAGTGTAATATAATTTTTTAAAATAGTTCCCAGCCTTCTTGAAAATTTTTTTATTTTCTCATCTTTCAATACAGTATAAAACTTTAAAACTTGACACGTTTATAAACTTATAGCAAAAGGAATTAATAGTATGTGAAAGTTTCCTATTTCAAGCTTGTTGTAGTGAACATGTTGATAGTTATTCTTTAGTTGAACTTAACACATGTGGGTTTATTTGTTTTATTTTTATGTAAATGTCTTCTCTCGCCATTTTGTATTTTTGAATGTGTTAAGAGAATGTCTTAAACAATGTTTCTCTGCAGTTAAATGAAAATATTGAACAAGATGCAGTCAAGTTTAGGTGTATATAAATTTACTGATGTTCTTTATAATTGATTTCATGTTCTTTCCCCTCTGAAAATGTATTCAAGATAAGTTTTTGCATCGGTGGGAATGTTAATTCCATGGTCAGTTGTTTTGACACCTATTAAGTACCAATTGGAAAACTTGTTAGAGAAATTTGATGATGTTTTCTTCCTTGAATCCATGACAAATAATATATATGTATTAGTACCAGCAATTTCTTAATGTTTTTTTGTATTGTTTCTCATTTTTCATAATTAATATTATAAAATTATGACCTTTAAACACATGCAATTTTGTTATTTTAGGTGTCACTAGCAAGTTTCACCGTATATGTTCTGGTGGATCCCCATAATATTTTGGATGCCCAAAGAGCCTTTGTTTCCATTACTTTATTTAACATTCTTCGATTCCCAATGATCATGCTTCCATCTTTAATCACAATGCTTGTTATGGTAAATATTAAACAAAAAAAAAAGAAGAAATATTTCAACTGAAAAAATGGAAAGAATTGTTAGGCCTACATAAATTGTATATCATTTTGTTGTCTGTGTTTGTTTGTTACCATATATGTTTGCTACAACCTGATTTGTCTTCTTGTTATGATTTTGTTGCCATCAGGTAGCCCTCTGTTCATTTGGTGCTTATGTGCTTAGCTCCGAGAATCATGTTTTAGATGCACAACGAGCATTTGTATCTTTGTCTTTGTTTCAAATTCTGCGATTTCCACTTACATTGCTCCCCATGGTGATCTCAATGATGATCCAGGTAATGCATCATGAGTGTCAAGTACAGAACATAAATTGATCAGAATCTTTATTATGTACTAAAACCTGTAGCTCAGTTTCTTTTCTTAACAGAGCATTCTTTGCATTACTTATTAACCCTAAGCTGTTGCTTAACCTCGGAACCTGTTGCACGACTAAAACTTTATTGTCTGACTGATAACTTGCATGTTATGTTGTACTTCAGTTGAAGTATAGATCAGTTTACTCTTTTTGTATCTTCCATTTTAAATCTTACATTGCAATCCTGAAAGAACAGGTAAAATAGTTAATTCAGAAACTGTGAACACACTTAAATTTATTGGGTTAAAACAACAAATCAATAAACAAAAAGCTAGATGTTTTTGCTGGCCAGTGTCACCTTTGGTGTTTTGTTTTTTATAGTGGTATAAAATTAGTACAAGTAGCTGAATTATATAGCAACGCCAGTTTCATGGGTTTAATTATGATGTATGTTTAGAAATAATTTATATATTAGGACCATGATGGATGATGTTATTTAATGCAGCCAAAATGTTTAATGTTTCTGTTAGAGGATTCTTTTCACTGAGGCCCAGCATGGCCACATGGTTAAGGCACTCAACTCGTAAACCAAGAGTTGTGGGCTTGAATCCTTGTCACACCAAACATGCTCACCCTTTTAGCTGTGGGGACATTATAATGTGACAGTCAATTCCACTATTTATTGGTAAAAGAGTAGCCCAAGAGTTGGCAGCTGGTGATAATGACTAGCTACATTCCCTTAAGTTTTATACTGCTAAATTAGGGACGGCTAGTGCATTTAGCCCTTGTGTAGCTTTCTCCTAAATTCAAAACAAACAAATCTTTTTACTGAAACTGAAAATATTTGTCACTGAGGCCTGATTTAGGCTACTTAATGTTGAGATAAAAGGGGATATTAAAACCTTCATAATAATTTTCTAAGATAAATAAATGAATTGCTCAGAATTATTAGGCTCCTGGATTTTAAATTTTGTTTCTTAATCCAGTATTTTGAACAATTCTTTATGAGAAAGAAAGGGCAATAACAACATGTTTTTACAGGCAGTTTTCCTCAAACTTGTGTGCCTGTACACTATCTGTGAACATGATTTTGAAATACCCAATTAAATTTTTGCAAAATTTGCATATAGTCAATCTTACAGTTCTTTCATGAGATGACTGTTACCTTACATTAGGATCTGTTTAGAAAAGTGCTAAAATAACTGATGTATAAAACCCAAATTGCAGAAATTAAAGCATAGAAAAAGTATAAACACTTTGAACCAACAAAGGCATAAGGTATTTCACTTGAACAGAATAGTTCATTTAATATTTTTTTTATAACTCCATATGCATACTCAACAGTCATTGCTAATAAGAGCAAAATTGCAGTTATTAAAAAAAAAAGAAATGCTTGTTTTTATAATTCAGGTTTATATGTTATGTGTATGTAATATTATCTTTGTTTTTAGTTAGCAATACAATATGGTGTTGATTTTTTTTCCCTTTCCTGCTTATGGTGTAACGATAATGACGAATGACTTATTTTGCTAAGATGCCATTTATGTTTGTTTTATTTGTTAAGCTGGACCAAGAGGTGTTGTCTGGCTGGACCTTTGTTTTTTGTTGTTTTTTTTCTTACTCTTCTCAAGATTTTTACTAGTAAACTAACATTATAGCATGAGGTACATTTTTGTTAGTGAAAATTATTGTTAATTATATTGTTTGAAATAAATAGTTTTAGTAATTATATTTATAATAGTAATAAAATTTAAGAAGTGTATTAGTTATAATATTGTGATAAACTGCGTGTGACTTACTCAAGTTTTCATTATGATGGATAATCAAAATTTACTACAAGGAATGCCTTTTTGTTTTCCACTTTGACATTCAGTTAATTCTGAGGATTTATCACATGGAGACAACTGTATTTCTTATTTCTTAAGCACTTAAATATGTTAGTACAATTAGTAATAATTCGGATGCAAGGAACGTTTGATAAATCATACATTTTCAATTTTAAGATGTAGTTAGAGTTATGAGCATTTCATAATTACTATAAAAGTAAATGTTCTTTATAGATTACTCACGTATTTTGATATTTTGATTGTTAAGCATAAAAATACACAATTAATGAGTGATGGTGATAAAACAAATGTTTTAGAAAGTCTTGCAACAAATGTGGTTTGATACCTCCGTTGAATATAATATTAACTAATATATGTAATTCCTTTAAATGAACAGAAACAAAAGAGATATACACTTATAAAAAGCAAATAAGAAATTGTTTACAATTTGGTAACATCTAAGGAGAGTTACATGTTACATACTGTTGGTTCATGGTTAATGCATTGCTTCAAAGTTAGATGTGCATGCTGTGCCCATGGTTGCATTAAGAGTGATGGTAAAATTTCTTTTTGATTTGAGTAGGCTTATAGTAGGTACTTCTAACTTCTAATTTATGGATGGTTAATGCAGGTAACCTTTTTTATAGTATTACACAGACATTCTTAACAAAGAAATAAGCCAACTTAAAAGTCCTTATTATTTGCTTGTTTTGTTCTTATTACTTGTTCAATAACATAAATTATACCCAACTAAAGAACAAAAACATTAAATTTTGCATTGTAACATGATTAGTACAATTCATTGATATTTTGACTTGCTACATACAAGAATACTGAAGACAATTTAAGAGGATCAGATGTGGTAATTCAGAATTGCAATTTTATGAAACTATATGAAGTAAAAATATAACAACAAACCATTCGGTTCAGATTTTATAACCAATGTGCTGAAATGTACTTAATACTAAAATTTGTCCACAGGAGGACTTATAACACTGAAAATTGCATTTCAGTCTCACTGATAGGTGCAGTACAGGTAGCTTGTTCATAAATTTAGAATGAGGAATTTAATAAAAGATAGGTTATATTTTAGGGCACATATAGCATAGAATGAGATTGCATATTTTAAGCAGAAATATAAACTAAGACTAGTTTTCAAGTTGTAACATTTTTATGTCAGATGATGTAGTAGTTTTAAATAAAATAAAATAAAAGGTTTTCTGTGAATACACATAGTCACTAAAAAAAATAAAAAAATAAACATTTGAAAAAAAAAGCAAAGCATTTTTGTTCTAATGTTTGTGTACTCTAGGCTAGTGTGTCTGTCACAAGGATGAATAAATTTGTAGGAAGTGAAGAACTGGACCCTTATGTTTGCCATGACGATCAAGAAGGTAAGTAGAAACGTCTGTTAAATCAAGTAAGTTTGGTTGTTCTAAATACATGTTGATATTTGTATTCTAAAGACGGCTGGTATGGATATTAAAACTTTTATTAAAGTTAAGTAGAGAACAATGTTTCGACCTTCTTAGATCATCTTCAGGTTAACCTTTTTGTTTTAATAAAAGTTTTAATGCCCGAACCAGCCATCTTTAGAACACATTTTTACCTCAAGTAGGTTTCTTGTCATCATGCATATTGATATTTGTTTTATTTTTTAAATGAAAATGGCTTCTATTAACCTTAGAACTATTCTCAAATATTATAACTGTGTAATGTGCACATTCACAGTCGATTGTCTCACCTCTTGTGAAATAATAGTCTGAAAGTTATATCTTATTTGCTGTGGGAAAGTAGCTGACATTACCAAAAATGAACTTTTTTTATATTTTTATTTGGTGATAATAATTAACTTATGTTAATAAACTGTTGCATGTTTTAAACGTCAATGGTCTAAAATTAATGAATCATTCTTATTCAGTAGTGTAAAACATACAACCGTGTATCTTAGCTAATCTGATGGAGTGAAATACTATTACAAAAATTGGGAAACTAGTTTTGAGATTTGTGTTTTCCACAGTCCCACATAGTTTTATGTGAAACACTTTGCTCACACAGCTATCACTTTGATTTCTTTGTTTCTGGAATGTACCTTGTTTAGTTTGCTTTACTTTTGTTTTTTTCACCTTCTTCAGTTTTTGTTCTTGGACCATTTCCAGCATCTGGTCTCTAGGGGTGAAGTTTCTTTATCTCTACATCCTCAAGCTGAAATATTCTGTGTAAGCTTGACATCTGTCTGTTTCTTCTTGTCACAATTCATTCAGACACCTCTTTTGTTGTTTCTGATATGTCCCTGACAGGGAGGTACCTGCTCACAGGGCCTCTGTTTTCCTGATTTGGACATTTCTTGTTGTTCCCTTAATCACCATGTTCAGTTATTGGTCTTATTATGACTCAAAAACTCAGGTTCTGGTGGCAGATCAACTATTTCACCGAAACTAGGAACACTCCCATAGAATGTTTTCTCCATTCTCTCGTCTTTTCCTTGGATTTTCTTACTTTATTGGTGTCCTATTATCCCTGCCTTTTCGCTTATCCTCCACTTCTTGCTTCCTCTCATTAGGTATCCAGTTCCAGACTCTGTAGATCTGGCTGAGGATCACATAAGGTTTATGTGGATCATTCTTCTTTTATATGTTTTGGACATATTTATTCACCTTCAACCTCACAAGAGCTATCACTCATTTTTGTTTTAGCCACCTTCTGGCCATTTACCATGGGTATAGATCACTTTATTTCCTGACTACCCCAAAATTTGGATAGCTCTCATGTAGCTTAGCTCGAAATTCAAAAAACCAAACCAGATCTTTTCTAGGTGGAAAGACCTTCCTTATAGTTCTAGCCACATTACATACTCATGCTCAGCTGTCCATCTTAGCAATATTTGAGTGATATAAAAAAAATTGTTATAATATTTTTATTTCTTTACCACCATCTCTTCTAACAATGAATACCACAGAAACATTGTATGAAGAGTATTCCCTGCTTTAGATGGATGTGGTTTTCTACCAAATGCCTCACTAGGGTACTCCTGCCTTGAATATTTCACACTCTATGGCCTTTCTCTTTCTGATGCTGCAAGATACTGACCTGAGAGTTTATGTATAAAAATTCTATTCATTTAGCTATATCCTATACAAATATTAGTCAAATGTCACGAAATAAACTTTATAACAATATCATAAAACTTTTAATTATGTTGATACAAACAGAATTAAATGCTTAAGTATTGCATGTCAGTAGAAAATCCTAAAATATTCTAACATTCCAAACACACACAATGATCAGTGCTTACTGTATTAAAATTCAATAAGGAATATTTACAGTAAGTTATAATATGGTTGAAGTATAGTTCTGTAAATATAATGTATTTTTGTATGTTAGTGAAGGATGGTTGTTTTTTATTAGAATTCCTTTTCATGTTTACTGTTCTTAATGACCAGATGTGTGTCAGTACATATAGAACCATAAGCAAGTGGTTTAGTAATTTGTATTAAGGTCCGGCATGTGCAGGTGGTTAAGGTGCTTAACTCGCAATCTGAAGGTTGGGGGTTCGAATCCCCATTACACCGAATATGCTCGCCCTTTCAGCCGTGGGGGCATTATATAGTGAAAGTCAATCCCACTATTCATTGGTAAAAAAGTAGCCCGAGAGTTGGCAGTGGGTGGTGATGACTAGCTACATTCCCTTTAGTCTTACACTGCTGAAGTATGGATGGCTAGTACAGATAACTCTCATGTTGCTTTACGTGAAATTCAAAACAAACCAAACTTTTATTGATATTGTATAATTGAACATTTGTTATATTCTTATTATTTGCCAATCCAGTCGATCCTATTGTAATTGAACATGGAACTTTCACGTGGAGCCGTGAGGAAGGTCCTGTATTAAAGGACATTAACCTGCGTATTCATCAGGGTATGCTGGTTGCTGTCGTGGGCCAAGTTGGTGCGGGAAAATCTTCTTTATTGTCTGCACTTCTTGGTGAAATGGAGAAGTTAGAAGGTCTAGTCAATGTAAAGGTAAGGATAGTTTGTATAATGGTAACTTGTATTCATTTTAAATTACATTATTTTCATGTTTAAAACTTTTTAACTTTTCAATAAGTATTTTTTTTAAATTTCATTTTTCCACTTTGTGTCTAAAGATTTCTGTGTAAAACCATGTATATTAATGTGATGTTTACATCATTTTTGTTTAGATAGGTTTTTGTCTCAAGTAGTGTTGATTATTATTAAGTTTCTATATAAACATTTTTGTAAGTGTGCACATTGTTAATACTTTTTAAGTTACACTACTGTTCTTCATGGTGGTTGTTTATCTGCATGTATCCGATTTTACATATCTCTTGTGTTATATTGAGTATATTGTTCATATAACTAGTATTTTTATTTACAAGGCATTACACTAAATGTGACCTACAAAAGTGTGTGGGAACTTTACCATATTTGTTATTAACTAAAAATGCTATGAGATCTTGATGATGCAATAAGCAAGATTTGTGGAAGTATTTCCTGGTAGGTGAAGAATATTTACATTCAATGCTACATCTGTATGTGAATCTGTAGCAGTGTAGCAGCCCAGAATCAACTGCTATGAAAATGTTTCACTTGAAGGTTATCTTAGGTTTTTTCAAATCACTCCTGGTGTGTACATCATTATCAAATACTCAGTGTTTATTTTATTGTTCGTGTATGAGTAAAAGATATGGTTTGAATACATTTTGTGTCATGTATACCGTGAACGCCTGTTTGAACAGTGAGAAGCAGTTGTCTTCCGATATGTGTCTACTGCTTAACAAATGTAGAGTGGCCCATTTATAAACTTTTATCAAAAGATAAAGTTACAGTGACTTTCAGTTGAAGACAGTGAAAGGTATGAAGTAAATGATTGTAAATTCACAATTGAGATTATTCATGTGATTTGTAAGGAAAGATTTTCATATTCACTACTTTAATGGAACGTTTTAATTGATTTAGTAAAACATGTTTGATTTCTGTTGGTGAATTGAAAACTTTTATATATATACATATATGTATTGATTTCAGTGAATTCCATGTTTGACTATCACTAGTAAAATTAAAATGATAAATTTACAGACTTGTTGATTTGTTTGATCTTTGTACTGCTAAGTCAAGATGTTGAAACTTCTAACACAAATACATTGAGTCAAAGTTTATTATAGAAATAAACTTGTAAGAAATGGTAGGAAAAAATATTTTGAGAGTTTAATAAACAAACTACACTAAACTTGCTAATCAGACTTATTAGAAATATGTTAAAATAATTAACAGAGCCAATAAGGTTCTTTATTTTATTTTAAAATGGGCTGAGAAAGATCTCAAACAGAATCTACTTAAATGAATAACATATATTTTACTAGTTTTAAAATGCTCAGGAGTTTCATACAGTTTTACTAATTGTAACTGTTGCTACATTTGCTAAAAATATTTTTATCAATTTTATATCTGGAAATCATTAAAAATAGAAATCTTTACATAATTTTCGTCACAGATAACCCATGGGTGTGGATTCCTGTATGTGGTGAGGGGACCTATCAGGGAAGGTTCTGTTCTTTCAGTTTACTTCCTTTGGGATCTAAACATCTACCCACGTGTTTGCTGTGCATGGCGACCCGTGAAGGGGAGGAGAGGATTCTGGTGGTTGAGGGGTCCAACCCTAACATACCTCTTTGGCCTTGTATTCTTATAGATGGTCGGCCTTTGTTTGGCCCCTCTTGGGTCATTCGGCTGGTCCACTTGGGCTAGTGTCAACCAAGTACCAGCGTTGGAAGTTCTCAGCGGGTGTTGTGGACATTGTGTCCGATGCTGGTGTTTGGGTATAGTGCTCACGAAACCATAGCGTTGCTGCAATGTCCTTGCATGACATTGTAGTGCGTCCCCTCGTAGGGCTTCATGGTGGGTAGGGTCAGTGGGTACCGAAATTTTCCTTTTTTCCTATGGATCCTCCAACAAAAAATGTAAATAAAATAGTAAAAAAGCAGTCAATAGGTAAACGACCCCATCTTGAAGACTGAGCAGCAATCTTCAACATCTGTAATGCCTGTATCCCATTTACTTATATTACATTCTCTTTCAGAAAAAACTTTACAACAAATATCCCCCTTTTTTACTTTGAAGGGACTAGAGGGATTTTCTGGCCCTCCAAAGTCATTAAAGAAACTTTGATCTGGAGACATATTGGTTGAAACATCCACATCTCAACACAGTGAACTCCTCTTGAATTCAAAGGCAATTGGGGATGTATCTATTGAGGTTACCTCTCATGCTACCTTGAATTCATCAGGAGGAGTTATTGCTGAGAAGGATTTGAAGAATGTACCTGGGTCAGAGATTCTTGCTGTTCTTTCCACTCAAGGAGTTTCTGCAGTGAGGCGCATCTCCACTTGCAAAGATGGAGTTACGTTGCCGACAAATATCCTCATTTCTGCCACCATCAAGGCAGGTTATCTAATTTGCAGGGTACGGCCGTACATTCCAAACCCTCTCCAATGTTTCCAAAGTCAGAGGTTTGGCCACTCAAAGACGTCCTGTCGTGGTTCCCTGACATGTGCTCGTTGTGGTGGCAAGGACCACGATGCCTATGAGTGTGACACGGACCCAGATGGTGTCAACTGCAATGGTTCACACCCTTTCTACTTTTGTTCTTGCCCAAAATGGTTGGAGGAAAAAGAGGTGCAGCGTTTGAAAATGACTCATAACATTAGTTATCCTGAGGCTCGGAAATTGTTGTTTGCCACTCCATCTCGGACATATGCTGCTGCACTTCATTTTACAACTACAGTGGAAGTGCAGACAGATCTTTCTGTGCCTTCTAGAGAATCATTTTCAAAAGAAATGAAAAGCCTTTTGACCTCCGTGGTTTAAAAGGTTGATGAATCGACTTTCACACCCATCTCTGTTCCTCCCATACATTCCAACAAACCTCAAGATCCACATCCTTCAGTTTCAAATACAGGTATTTTTTCTGATACATCTTTTTCTCCCACCCCAAGATGCAAAACAATCATTCGTTTGCATCCTCAGTCACTGGAATCCCCTTCCAATAACAAAGCTCAATCAACACAGGGCAGGATCCATGGAGGTCGATAGACCTCCTCCGACTAAGGACAGTAAGGAAAAAAAGATGTGGTCGTAAACAGAAGGGTTCTCCAGCCACTTCGCCTACCCATCGTTAAAAATGGCCACCTTGATACAATGGAACTGTCGAGGTTTACGTTCTAATCTGGATAATATCAAAACACTGATTGCTTCCTATCATCCTGTATGTCTTTCCTTACGAGAAACATTTCTAAAACCTGCTAATACAGTCGCCATTCGGCATTTTTTTCTGCACAGAAATGACAGGCTGTGTGATAGACGTGTACATGGAGGGGTGGCACTATTGGTTGATCAGCATGTTCCCACCCTGTCTTTGTCACTCAACACACCCTTGGAGGCCGTAGCCATCCGTGTTTCCTTGGGTCATACAATCACTATTTGTTCTCTCTACCTGTCCCCTGGAGAGACATATGATCAATCAGACTTTGATGCTCTTGTTGAACAGTTGCCGTCTCCATTTCTAATTCTGGGGGACTTTAATGGACATCATCCCCTCTGGGAAAGTGCTGTTATTGATAGGAGGGGTCGCTCTGTAGAGCATATGCTCTCTGATCACAATCTTTCTCTTTTCAATACTGGTTCTTCCACTTCTTTTCATGCACCTAGTCAGTCCTTTACTGCTATTGATGTCTCAGTTTGCTCCCCTTCATTATTCTCCCATTTTTCATGGAGGGTTGACAATAATCCACTAGGCAGTGATCATTTTTCTATACTTTTGAGAGAGACTGGCCGTGGTTGATGCCACCCTTCCCACGTGCCCCGGTGGAAGCTGGATCAGGCAGACTGGTCCACTTTCAGAACTCGCAGAACTTGATCCTGCCATCGTGAATCAGCCATCAATAGATGACTGTGTGGCAGCGGTAACTGACTGTAATATACAAGCAGCTGCTCAGTGTATTCCTAAAACCTCGACACATTTTCTGCAATATCCTTGTCTGTGGTGGAATCCTGCTTGCCACTTGGCACGGAAGGCTCAAAAATGGGTCTGGGATACTTTCTGTAGATATCCCACACTTTCGAACCTCATCGCTTTCCAACGGGCCCATGCACATGCAAGGTGGGTAAGACGTCAAAGCCAGAAGGAATCTTGGATTAAGTTCACAACTAGCATATCTTCAACCACCAGTTCCAAGGTCATATGGGACAAGATTCGAAAGGTCAATGGGCACTACAATTCTATTCCCCTTTCGATCTTACTCTCTGATGGCCAAGAGGTAGGTAATGTCTGGAGCATTGCCGATACTCTAGGTGAAAGCTTTTGCCAGGTATCTTGCACTTCTGCTTGTTCCTCCACCATCTTGGCCATCAAGACTTGGGCAGAGAGTTCACCACTTTCCTTTTGAACTGACTGTCTCTTTAATATAATTGTCCCTTTACACTTGTGGAGCTGAAAATGGCCCTTCATCGGCCTGGCAGTACATCTGTTGGACCTGATGATATACACTATGACATGCTGCGCTATCTCTCTCTTGCTTCTCTGGATATTCTTCTAATTGTTTTTAACCGGATATGGCAGGAGAATGTTTTTCCTAATGCCTAGTGCAGGCTATTATCTTACCTTTCTCTAAACCTGGGAAAAATCCCAAGATTCCTTCAAACTACCGTCCAATTGCTCTGACGAGCTGTCTCTGCAAGACCTTAGAGAGAATAGTTAATGCTCGTTTTGCAAAAAAACAACCTTCTCTCTCCCACCCAGTGTGGGTTCCGATGACAGCACTTCACCACGGACCACCTAATTTGACTTGAAACGTCAATCAGAGAAGCCTTTCTCAAATGCCAACATCTTGTATCAATATTCTTTGACATTGAAAAGGCTTATGTCACAACATGGAGGTATGGCATTTTGTGAGACCTCCATGTATATGGGTTATGTGGCCATTTACTCATGTTTATTAAAAATTTTTTAATGGACAGGGGATTCCAAGTTCGTGTGGGTTCAACACTTTCCCGTTTTTTTGTACAAGAACTTGGGGTCCCTCAGGGCTGTGTTTTGAGTGTCACACTTTTCAGTGTGAAGATAAATGCCATTACTGAACAACTTTCACTGTTGCAAACGGGCTCTGTGTCGACGATTTTCACATCTCGTGTCAGTCATTGAACATGAGATATATTGAGCGGCAACTACAAACTGCCCTCAATCGTGTACTGGAGTGGACTACGGAGAACGGCTTTAATTTTTTCTCTCTCTAAAATTGTTTGCATGCACTTTTGCTGCCAACGGGGTATTCACCCTGATCCTGAACTCCGTATCAGTGAAGTTTTGCTGCCAGTGGTCCCTGAGACCAAGTTCTTGGGCCTTATCTTTGACCGTAAGCTGACCTTTATACCACACTTAAAGCAGCTGTGGGTCAAATGCACAAGTGCACTGAACATCTTCCATGTCCTCTACTGCCAGTTGGGTAGCAGATCGATGTTCTTTGTTAAAGATATATCATGCTCTTATTCGTTCAAAACTCGACTATGGATCAATGCTCTATGGCTCTGCCAGACTCTCAGCCTTAAAGATGCTGGACCCCATTCATCATCAAGGACTTCGACTTTGCACTGGGGCTTTCCGCACCTCCCCAGTTCAAAGCTTATACGTAGAATCTCATGAACCTTCTCTGCACCTTCCCCGTTTGCAACTGTCTTCACTATATTTGTCGAAATTTCATTCCTTACCAAAGCATCTTACTTGGGGATGTGTTTTCCTTCCTCATTGGGCCTTACTTTTTCAGAACAGACGATCTGCCATTGCTCCTTTTGGCCTTTGCATCCAGGTGCAATTGGATGAATTGGGTCTGTCCTTGGATAACATTGCAGAATCCACTGGTCAGCCCATCCCCCCATGGCTCATTACAGCCCCCAAATGTGACCTTTCTTTAAGTCATCTAAAAAGGCAGATACTCCCGATTGGAAGTACCATCTTTTATTTACTGAACATCTTTTGAACAATCATTCCATTCCAATTTATACGGATGGTCCCAAATCAAGTAATTCTGTGGGCTCTGCCATGGTTTGTTGTGGTTTGGAGGTTGTGCGCAGAATCCCGTCTACAGCTTCTGTGTTCACTGCTGAACTGTATGCCATATCTCTTGCTCTGGATCATATTGAAGCTGAGCAGTACTTCGACTGCACTATTTATACTGACTTGCTTAGTTCTCTTCTGGCCTTGAAATCACTTCATGTTGGCTCTTACCCAGTTCTTCTCACTGATATTCAAAATCAACTGGTCCATTTCTCATTAACATCTACTTCTATCCAGTTTTTCTGGATACCAGGCCACGTTGGCATTTGTGGGAATGAGCTTGCAGACACAACAGCTAAATCTATCTGCTCTGGTACTATCACCACTGTGCCTATTCTGTACATGGACTATGGTCTTGTATTCAAGGCTCGGCTCCGTGCCAGCTGGCAGTCCACTTGGAGTGAGCAATGCGAGAACAAGCTTTTTCAAATAAAACCTTATATTGGGCTTTGGCCATCTAGCTTCCGTAAGTTTTGGAAGGAGGAAGTTAGTCTAGTCTAACTAGACTACGCATTGGTCACAGTTTTTTAACTCATCATTTTCTTTTATCTGGAACTGATGCACCAGTCTGTAGTTTGTGTAACACTCAAATCACTGTAAGCCACATTTTACTTTCTTGCCATAGTTACGACTCAACGACGGCACTATTTTAAACATGTTCTGTCCCGGGGTTTGTCTGTAACATTGGACAGTGTTATTGGTGATGGTCACACTGTCCACCTTGATAAAGTTTTTAGTTTTTTAATGGCCATTAATCTTTTTAACCTCATTTAAGTGTTTGATATTTATTCATTACACCTTTTTAATTGTGGTTCCCTTTTCAGAGTCTCAATCTCTCTAGTTCAATTTGAAATTGGAAAATGGCCATAACATTAAATAACTCGACACCAGGATTGGAAAGGCCAACTTCAGGTGACTAATGCTGCTGTTTGAACTACCCGATAGTTGTCCTAATGAGTTGTTATTACAATTTTGCTAGTCTTTTAACACTTTTATTATTTTACCTTTTGATAATGGCTGTCATGACAACATAACCCGGAAGCAGGACTGGAAAGGCCAACTTCAGATGACTGATGGTGGTTCCTTACCTGTTAGTCTTTCTGGCGGGTTATGATCATTACCATTTTGCTAGAGAAAGCCCTTTACAACTTCTTTTACTCTGCTTTCTCTCTTAACATTGTAGACTACGTGTCAACATTGGTTTTATGCTTTTTCTGTTTTTCAATGATGTTTTGTTTTACCTTCATTTCCTTTTGTGTATTTTACTACATTTAATTTATTTTTACATTATTACTGGACGTTTGGAGCAGATAGCCTCGTAGCTTTGTGCCATAAAACACTAAATCAATCAATCAGTCAACCTCACCGATAAATATATAGACCAAAGGAAAGCATGATAGTCAGTGAAGATTTTCTTAAAAAGGTGCTACTAACATAACAGAAGTGCTTAAACTAGTATATCGGTTATTATAATTACTTTAGAAAGCATTCTTTAAAGCTTTTATATAGCTATGGTCAAGTGGTCAGTGTGCTAGAATGTGAGTGAACTGAGGGCCCTTGATTCATGTTCCCTTACCAAAAACAAACACATTTTAGAGCCATGGGTATGCTATAAAGAGTGATGGTCAAATTCCAGTATTTGATGAGAGTAATACAAGAGTAGGTGGTGGGTGCTGCTGTCTGTTTTCCCTCTAGTCTATTAGTTTAAAGTTTAGGATGATTAAGTGCATGTATTCCTTTTATATCTTTGTGTGAATATCCAGTATTAACATACACATAAATACTTCAGGCCTAATTGACACTATGTTCAACATAAAAATTATTTTTAAAACCAGAGAAATATGCATTCTTTTTTGTAAGAGAAATAATATTGTAAAATTACTGAGATAACTTTAAGGTGTGTTTGATAAATCTATTATTGAATGTCATATTCAAATGTAATTTATTTTTGCTTAGTGCTGTTTGTAAGAACGTCTGCAAACTTTGGACAGGTTAAGATCAAATTTACTTATCCTCAGTAAATGATATGCTTTCCAGATAAAATTGTAAGTGAAAAGTATGTATCATGTATTTGTAGATTGGCATGATATTGAGTTAGGATATGCAAGCTGTGTCAATAACTATTGTTGAAGGCAAGAACTAGCATTTCTAAGTAAGGTTTGTTGCTTTGTTTATTGTTGCTTTTGTTAACACTCCTACGAAAAGTGGGGCCTAATAGGCCCCAGAGCAACTTGAAAGGCTATTAATATTAGGCTAATAATTTTGTATTTAAATGAAATTGCCATTTCATTTAATGAAATGAAATCAAAGATTCAAGATAGTTATAAATATACTCACAAATTCTAAGCTAACATTTAAAGATAGTCTCTATATTAAAATAAAAAGTAATGACATTTGATGTCATTAAAATACAAAATTATTAGCCTAATATTAATAACCTTTCAAGTTGCTCTGGGGCCTATTAGGCCACTTTTCGTAGGAGTGTTAATAATATTGATTAGTACATCAAATGTCATTACTTTTTATTTTAATATAGAGACTATCTTTAAATGTTAGCTTAGAATTTGTGAGTATATTTATAACTATCTTGAATCTTTTAATCTGGCTGAACTTTAAGAGTTATTATTGGGTTTATGGTTAAATACATTTTTAACAACTAGGGTACCCAATTGATGAAACAGTGCATTCTAATCTTTATAAGTAGAAATGTGAGAAAAGTATATTTAATTAGCTGCCTATTTTGTTCAGAAATTATTATTATTTAAATAAGGAATTGGATGTAACTGAAAATATATTCTGTGCTTATGAGTATTTGATCTACAAAAGAAGTGAGTGTTTGAAAAATAAATAACTTGATCCTTTTACTTTAATGTCATTGTTTTACAACATTCTCATGTTGAATATGTCTGTCTCGCTTTAATTAGTAAGATACAAAAATGAATACTGAATAATTTATTCCAATCATAGATACAAGATAAAATGCAGAAATATAATATTAAGATTAATAGAAGTTACTGAGTAAAAATGGTATGTAGTAACTTCTATACAGTCTGCTTTAAGTGGCCTGTATGTATGGTTTACAATTTTCCACTTGAAATGTACTAATTTTGTCTGTTAAATATTCTATACAGACTGAGCAGAACATAGATGTACATCTGGCTGAAGTAATGCAGTAATGAAGTTTTAGTTAGTATTAGTATATCATACAGAAAACAAGTTTCAGGAATATGAAGATATTGGTGTTCAGTTACATGTATTGTACTTTGTTTAGCTGTGCTATT
Source organism: Tachypleus tridentatus (assembly GCF_004210375.1). Lineage (NCBI taxonomy): Eukaryota > Metazoa > Arthropoda > Merostomata > Xiphosura > Limulidae > Tachypleus > Tachypleus tridentatus. Next base: position 178,104,385 of record NC_134837.1, on the reverse strand, counting down.
TTCCAAAATATATCCTAAGTTTATATCATTTCTTAACTTGAATTTTCAAACAGCATTTGGTTCACATGGTATTGCTGAAAAAAAAAAGCACTGAATCTTTCTCTGTTTAGCATAACCATAATGCAGTATGTCTTGAAGAAACTTAAATTTGTAATAAGTTTATTTCTCATGTATACTTTGAATAGTAGCTAACTACATTCTTTTTGCACATATTTTTAGCAGACTGTAACAACTTATTTAAGGTTTACAGGCACATCAGCTGACATATGCATTTACATTTGGGTTTTGTGTTGAATTTGAAAATAAAACAGCATAAATATTTTTTTACAGCCTTGATTACAGCCTTCTGTAACTTAAGCAGTCTGTGGTAACAAGTTATTTTAGTACGTGAATCATAATTTCGAAACAGTGTTTCATGACTAGTATCTTCTGCACATATATTTTTGTACTAAAATGTTTAGAGGACAGATTTTATGTGGATAACATGCCTAGACTTAAAAATTACCTTCTCCAGCTGTTGATTAGATACTGATGCAGAATCCAGGGCAATAAGTTCCAGTATATTTCTTCTGTTTGCATTAGGGTTCAATTGCATATGTGCCTCAGCAAGCCTGGATCCAGAATGCTACAGTAAAGGATAATATTCTGTTTGCCCAACCCTTGAATGCTAAACTATATAAAGAGGCAATTGAAACATGTGCTCTTTGCTCTGATCTTGACATTTTACCTGGTGGTGACCTTACAGAAATAGGAGAAAAGGTTTGTGTATGTTCAAGATATAGTGCAAAATTTCATTGTGAACCATAGCAGATGGTGATTTAAATGCTTTTAAAAACAAGGAAGTGAAATTTACACATGCACGCACACACACACACATCTACCTCCATGTATAAGGGAAAATTATGTTGTTCAAATGCATGCTATGATAACTTTTATTAATGTTGATAACAGATGTTCATTGTATTCACGTGTTTTAAAAATTTTAAGTAATTTGTCACCTACACAATGTGTTCTAAAACCAACTGGTTAAAATTAATATTTTTAAAATGTGCCTTATGATAGAAGAGAAAGATTTAGACTTAATATAATCATTCCTGTACCAAATAATTTGTTTGGACTTATTAACATAGTGTTAACTCTCAAATTTGGGCATTCACTGCTGGTGGTGGGGTCAACATGCTGCTTCATAGTGAATAATTTTATATTTCTTGTTTGGTAACACCACCCACTTTAAAGATCTCTCCACAAATTACCAATAGAATAGGGTAAAGTCACTTTTTCTTTGTATAACTGTATGAAAATTTTCAAACTTAAAATACTGTAAGAATAGCCTTAAGGTGTTTAATACACATGTAACTTTGACAGACGATAGAAGCTAATCCTAAGATCTTCATTGCAATAAAATTCCAATTTTCATTGCTCTATAACATTGTAATATTTCTGTTTTTCTCTACAATTAAAATGGTAAATTATTTAACTGTGTATTTTAGTCCTTTTTAATCAGATGTGGGAAATTTATATATGGGAATCATTGTATCTTATATCATTTAATGTAGTATCTTACTGAAGATGAAATAAAAAATATATGTGTGTATAAACATATATCTTCCATAAAGTTCTAGTATTAAATGCCTGGTGCTGTTTCATATGTTTTTTTGCTATTACTGTTGTACATGAGATTAAATGTCAGTTCTTGTCTATACTTTATTTAGAAATAATAAGCTGTATTTTTGAAGAACAATTATCAAAGTATAGTTAACTGTAAAAATCCAAACAAAATAAATTATACAGTTTGGCATCACTAAGTTCTAAATGTTTACAGTGTGCTGTGCCCTTGAAATTCTTAATCAGAAAGAAAAATATAACCCCAGAAGGGGTTTTTAATGATTTAAAATTACACCTTTGTATTTATGTCTCAAAACTTTATACAGTTCTAACTGCAATAATGTTTGCAGTCTTCTCAAATTGATTAATTAAGTAGAAAGTTACGTTACATGATTTCATATTTTAAGAATAAGATGTAATGTTTTTCTTGTGTTTTTGGTAAGTAGGGAATCAATTTGAGTGGAGGACAGAAACAACGAGTTAGCTTGGCAAGATCAGTGTACAGTGATGCTGACATTTATATCTTGGATGACCCATTAAGTGCCGTAGACTCGCATGTGGGAAAGCACATCTTTGAGAAAGTGATTGGACCACAAGGTGTATTGAAGGAAAAGGTAGTTAGGGTGTGGGGTAAAAATATAAAAGATTAATTTGAGAGAAACTTTATATAGACACACACACTAGCACACAGGATAGCTCAAAAGTCCTGATGGAAAATATACCGATATAGGGTGCTCAGACATATTGGAGACGTGTGCCAGTTTGTTACCTGATGTGATGTCATGATATCATGGTCATCCAAATGTATCATCTTTCATAATTTTATAATTAACCTTGTAATTAAAGTGAAATATTATGACTTAAAAATTTGTGCAAAATTGATATAGAAAGTAATGTTTGTAAGATATAATATTGTTGTGCAGTACAACTTCTGTATTGAAAGGTTTTACCTTGGATAGTTCCAGACATATCTTTTGATTTATCTTAATATGATATTTATATCATGATGTCACATTAGGAGATGAATGTTGCCTAATATTCTTAAGTACCCTTAGTCAGCAAATTTTATCTATTTCCACTATTTCAGAATAGTGAAGAAAAATAAGGACTTTTGATCTATCTGGTATAGAGCATGCATATTTGCCAATTACAGATTTAATATTGAACAGACTTCCTTTTAAAGTATTGATGTTTATAATGAGACTTATTAAACCATGTCAACATATGGTTTTTATTGGTTTTGGTTTTTTTAAGTATTTACATTATTTGAAAATAATCAGTGATGATGAAAAACCCCACTTGAAGAGAAAAATATATATATGTAAAAACAGCTATTTTGGTTGAGAAAATTTTTTATGCAGAGGAGCAAATAACATTTCAACCTTCTTCTGACGATGACCGAAGAAGGTCGAAACGTTGTTTGCTTCTCTGCATAAAAAATTTTCTCAACCCAAACCAGCTGTTTTTACATGTGTATTATTTGACAATGATTGTTTCTGTGGTATGAAAAATCTGGTTTTACAGATTTAAGAATAAATATATGTAATATATTTTTTGATGTTTTGCTTTTCTGAAAATTTTCCTCCATTTATCAGGAACAGGCAGTGGTAATTATTTGAACAACTAATGTGTTTTGCTTTGTCAGACACGCTTGCTGGTGACCCATAGTATTTCATTCCTGTCAGAAACAGATCTGATTGTTGTGATAAAAGATGGAATGATTTTAGAACTTGGAAGTTACAAGGAACTACTTGAAAAGAAAGGAGCATTTGGTGAATTCCTGCTTCAGTATTTGCAAGAAGATATGGATCAAGTTGAAAACTTCAATCCAAAGGAATTAGAAGCAATAGAAGAGATTGTTTCAAAAGTTGGTTCTCCAGAATTAGAATGGTAAACTCTTATAATTAAAGCTTCTTTATCTAGTACTGTAGGAAATAAAGAAACCAAGATAATAATTATATCTACATTCTGCTGTTTTCATATGTTACTTTATTGTTTGTAAACTCTGTTTTATTGCTTTTGGACTGTAGGATAAGAATCCTATTAAAGTTACATGTAAGTACGAAAATTGATGGTTTTATGTGTGTATAAATTATCATTTTTTACTTTTGTAGTTGCCAAAGGTGAAAGTTAAACAGCTTTTTTGTGGTTTGAAGTTGAGGTTTAATTCTCTGTAAGAAGTGTCAGATTAAATCATTGAGGTGCTTAATATTCCAGGTTATATTAGTGGAAATGCACCTTACTTTTCATGTGTATTATACAGTTGTCAACTTTCATATATAAATATATTTTTGATATTGAAATAACAATTAGAAAGTATTTAATGCTGTATATTGTCAAATAGGACAGAGTTTTATAACTTGCATGAAAGTGGTGTCAGGAGTTTTGCTAAGACATACGCGCACACTCTCTCTTTTGTTACAAGACATTATTAAGTAGGCTTACTTAATTATAACAAGCATGGTAGGCAATGGTAAAATATTTTGATGGTTCAAAGTCTTTGTTAATGAATACTTTTTTTAAGGTTATTATGTTCAAATGATGGAAAGAAGTAAAAGAACTGGTTATTTATTGAAGCAAAATTGTATTCTTTAGACATAAATTAATCTTAACCATATTTGATAAATTTGCCTTGCTTTCATGACTTGAGTTTAAATTTACTGGATGTATAAAACAGAACTTTTGTTTAAGAAAAAAAAAAACAACAAACAGGAAATATTTTTAATTTTTGAAATCACACAATGCAAAATTGAAAAGAGTGAACGAATAAATATTACCAGTTTTTTAAAGCTCAAACTAAATATTGTTTTGTAAGTTTTTAGCATATTTTATATGGCTTGTTTAAGTATTTAAATTATGAGAAGATGTGTAATGAAGGAATATCAGTGATAACCACACTGGTCCAGAAAAAGTTAGAGCTGCAGTCTATGAAACTTTGAAGAAAATTCATTTTTTTATTTGACTTTTTTGAGTTGATGTTATATGGTTACCAAATATTGTAAATTGGTAACCCTCCTTTCTTGTAAAATTAATATTAACATAAATAATCCTATTATTTTATTGTGTTAAGGATTTAACAAAAAATTCATTTACTTCAGCCAGTTGTCCAAGATAGACTCTGAGAGTGGAGATATTGAGCAACAACGTAGGGAAAGGCTTCGTTCTCTCTCTCAACAACTTTCTATTAGCAGCAGTCATAGTGAACACTCTGCACCTTCTGGTAACTTCTCTGGAAGTGTGAATATAAAGGAATCTATTTCTACTTCAGGAAAGGTTATGGATGGAAAGATGGTTGATGGTCAACCTATTCAGTCAAGAGATGGCACTAAGCTAATACAGTCTGAAACTGCGGAGACAGGCGAAGTAATATATTCTTGTTGTTAACATGTTTTCATGTGTTTATTTCAGCTTTTCTGTGAGAATTTAGAAATCTTAAAGAAAGACATTTAACTTTAAAACGTTAAAGTTTTTCTATAGTATTCCTCACATTTTGTCGTGCTTTGTAGTGAAAATTTACTGTATGATATGCAGATGTTTATTAGTACAATGTTAAACTTATTGTACAGATATATAATTATTGTAGTTGTCTTATCTTTATGATGAAGGACTACACTAACATATTTAACATTTTTTGTAGGTTAAATTGTCTGTATATTTAACATATTTCAAGTCTGTTGGCTACCTTTGGGTTGTGGCTGTAGTAATCACATATTTGGCTATGCAAAGTTTCTCTGTTGGTTCAAACATTTGGTTAAGTGCATGGAGTAATGACAAACCTCAAGAAGATGGCACTCAGGATACAAGTCAGCGGAATTTGAGGCTTGGAGTGTATGGTACTTTAGGAGCAGGCCAAGGTAATATTGTGAAATTCTTGCTTTATATATTAAGTGTTACTTGAAATTAGACCATCTAGTGATTAATACTACTTAGATTATTGTAGATTACATCACAGACAGTTCAAATTATTTTAACATTTGATATTTGAAAGCTTTGTGAGAGAATAAAACTAAGCTTGATGTCAATATTTCTATTAGCTTACATTTTATTATTTTTATGTTCTTCTGAAATTCTTTCTTAGCTGGAGGTTTTATTAAAAAGATAATTTTGATATTCAGCATAATGTTTACTAGTATTGATTAAATTTCATTAACTCTCTTACTCTGGGTTCATTTGAATTAGCCAAGTTTGTCTCTCCAGTTGACCTTAAAAGTTTTAATAATATAAGTTCTAATACGTTCTGAGTATATTCACAATATCTCCGTGTGCAAAGTTATTTTCAAGTTAAGATTAAAAATTGTCAAAATGTATTTACATAATCTCCAAAATTTCCAAAATAAATTTCAAATGTTCTCAGTAAAACTGTATCTGCTATTTTCTCCATCTTAGCTCCATACTAGGTTGGTCAACTCGACAGACCTCATAACCACCATATAAAAATAAATTTAAATTACTTTTTTTCTTTCTTCCTGGAATGATTTCAAATCCTAATATGAAACTACATTCACTTATCCTAAATAGCTTCACTCTTGTAGCAGTATAGATTTGTTTCTGTTTAAATGTTATTGTTTTATTGCCTTTTGAATCATGTTTAACTAATTTCTGCCACACAAATTGCAAATCTCTTGGAAAACGTATAGTTCATATTACCCTGTCAAAATGTTAACAAGGATACCATGCAAAAAATTATTTTTCTTTTCATGCCTAATTTAACATTATCTAATGTAAAAAATTTAGTTACTTTTACAAGACTAAGTAAAGAATATACTTTAAAAACAAGAAATGTAACACTTACCTGGATATTTTTTTTTACTGTTGACTTTTAATGAAAGTTAAGCCTACTTTTTTTTTATACCAATGGTATTTCTACACTAAATATTTTACACTTAACCATTTTTCCATGGTCTTGGTATAATATAAACTAGCTCATCTACACATTCACATTATAACTTTTGATAAAGTATGTGTATTTTTACAAAATTTGGCAGACTTTCAGTAAATATTACAAGTATTTTGTATTAAAAAATTTGATTTTTTTAATGAAATATTTTTACTTAAGATTTGTTTGTGAAAGTAGTCTCTTTTGTTACTAGTCTGAATGTAAAATGATTTCATGTTATGATTAAAAATAAACTATTCTTCATCCCAAAAATCTTAAATAATATTGCAAAATATTTAAAACCTCCTAAATACATTTCAAGTGTTTGTTTTCAGTAAGACTATATTTTGTTATTTTCTATACTCTAACTGTGTAGAGTCTGCCACTTGATTAACCCTATAAACATCATAAAAAATTAGGAAATAAATATAAGTCGTGCTTTCTTATTATTACAATGACTAGAATGACTATAAATGTGTTCAGTATAAGTAGCTTACGCCTCATGATGCTATATATGAACATTATATATATTTTATTATATATATTATATTGACCATCCACTCATGCTTTCCTAACATTACATAACTTGCATTGATGTGGTGCATGTGCATTCAGGTCATGTATCCAGTAATATAAAACTGACCTTTAGTCTTCCCTGTCTTGGCTGTGTTGTAGTGGATTTGTATTTCATAATATACAGTCACATTTAAATTTAAATTTATTTTTTGTAAGTATAGAAATAGAACAATAAATCAAGAAGTAAAGTAAACAATTATCTCTTCTTGCTACAACCTTCATACTTGGTTGCTGCTGGACATAGGTTGCTAAGTCTTTCAAAATTTTGCACGTGGATGATATTGAACAATGTATTTTTTTAGGTTTTATATATGGTAAATAATCAAAAAATCATAAATAACTACACTGATACCATAGAATTCCACTATAACTTACTAAGCTTAATAACTAAGATGTGCTTAGATTTAAAAAATATAAAACTTCGAGCAGACTAAAAACACAACTTAACTCGTTGAAATTTTGGATTGAAGGAAAGTTGTAGCTTTTTCAAGGATGGCATGGAAAACCACTCCAGGAACATTCTAAGCTGTTGATTAGTTATTTATATGCTATATATTGAAGTAAGTGTGTATGAGGGACTGTTTTCAAAAATGGAATGAGATAAACAGGGACACTGCATTTTATTCAGTACATAACTCAGCAAAATAAAAAAAAGATACAAGGTTCTTATTTCATATTCTAGCTTGTTAGTATTAGTAATATGAGTTCCTAATTTGTATGAAATTATATACTTAGTATTTTGACATTACAAACATTTAATTTTAAACAGTACTGCATTCAACATACCATGTGACTTACTAAAATCTATATTTGTATGTGTTCTTTTAATGTTTACTTTTAAATTAAGAAATTAACTTATATATAATATTTAAGTTTAAATTATAATCTACAATTTGATTCCAAACTTATTGACATGAATTCATAAAGTAGTAGTTCAATAAAATTTTGTATGAAAATCAACAAACATGATGATGTGGCTTTTGACCTGTGACCTGTTGAGAAAGGGTAAATTAAATAATGCACCTAAGAACACAGAATAATAACTCATAAGAATATGACATTATTTGATAAATATTGTACAATTTTTCTAGCTTTCTAACTATGTGATGAGAGTTATTAAATATTAAACTAATCTTACCAATGTGTTTCCAATAGAAATAAAGTTTGCAGTGGAAGTGAAATAGACAATACTCTGAATAGAAAGCAATGTAAGATAGTATTTTACTTGATAGGTTTAAACTTTGGCTTCCTATGAAACATCATAGAGAGCTATTGACAATGTGTGAAAGAAAGGGTGTGACAGGAGGGCATGGCAAGAGAGATCTGATTTTCTATTTTATGGCTCTATAACCAAATAAGATGGAAAGCTATGAACATTATGCTTGGTCTGAGTGATAACAATATTATAATGAGTAATTTGTATTAAATTTCATGCATGTAGGAGGGGTGGTAAATAAGTTAGAGAAGAGAGCAAATGTCACAATTCTCATAAATATTTCTTTTAAATTTCAGAATTTAAGACCTAACTAATATTAAAAATTGATTTATTAACTATGTCTTATACTAAGCTTATGATAATAAAGTAGTTTAATTACATTTTTAAAGTAACCTTAAAAAAAGTCATGATGTGCACTTTGACCTACCTGTGGCAAGAGGGTTAAACTTTTTGTAACAAACTGGGTATGGAATCATCATAAGATTTGGATGTTATTTATTAGCTCTTCAACTACAGTATGCTGATAAACAACTATGTTTCAAGAGAAAAAGAAATCAATTAATAAAATGTTAATAGGATTTCTTGTCTACATTTCTATTATAACTGCTGCTTTCTGTTAATTTAAATATTCAAAATATTTTTATGGTATGTACTTCTACCAGTCAACATTTTGGTCCTAAAATTTAATTTGGAGCTAGTTTCTGAATGTTGTTAGTTCTCAGCTGCTTTTTATGTCCTATAGGTGGCTGATTTTTTTGTTGTTGTTGATATTTTATGTTATTCATTTAATAACTTTTAGTATAAAAACTGGTTTTTATATTTGTAAACTTTAATTTGTTATGCTGTTTCCAATTTTAGCATGTTATAGTTTTTGGTTTAAGCTAGAGTGTTATATAATTGTGAGATCCTGTAGAGATTTCAGTGAAAACTTGAACATATGGTGGTTCTAAATTGTGTAGCATGGTAAACTAGAATAGATATAGAAAATCAGAGTTAAGTGAAACAACATATATTTATGCACATGTGGAAATTGAGTGTTCAGTGAAGTTAGGTTTCTGGAAGGTGAGTATTATCAAGTAATGTATGAGTACATCATGCAGACTTTTATTTCCTGCAAATGTACAGTTCTTTTGCATTCCAAAATAACGTAGTTTGTTTCCCCAGCCAGAAGTGCTGACATAACATGTGTAGTCATGATGTTAATACCTTGCCAGCATAGTATAATTACAGCTGATTATATTTATTGTGAGACAGAAGTGTGAAGTTGATTCATTTTTTTTAACACTTCATTCTGTTCCTTACAGTTTACTTGAGAATAAGAATATTTAATAGTATTTCCTAACCATAGTATATTGACTATATCCATTATTGACAACACATTTCATTCTATACCAGAACTTGTCAGGCTTGTTATAATAAAACAGATACATTAATGGTAGGAATGCTGTTTATACAAGCCAGTTGTGATTACAATTCGTATGGTGTGAACACCTTTTCTGGGGATGTGTGATTCTAATCAGTTATATTGTTGTAAAACAGTAGTATTAAACTTACTTTGTTTTTAACATAACACTGTTTATTTGGCTCCTGTGGTTTTTCAAAGAAGAGTATATAGTAATTTTTCAAACACACTATGGCCATTGCCAGTGATGTGGGTCAAAACCTTGTTTGGTCTTCTCGCAGTCACCCAAGACAAGTGTTCCATTGAATCATATTAAAATCCAACATCCAAGGATCACACCTTGTAAAACATGAAGTGGTAAATTAGAACCACCACTCAACAAAAGGAAAAATCAAACCTTGGCAAACAGCCCAATATTCACCTTGGTTTAATAGCATAAATTTCAAAATAAACCATATCTAAGTCCGGGTGGGTATTATTATCAAAGAAAGAAGGCTACAACTACTTTATTTTATAAAACAAATGGTAAACATTACTTGCAAGAAAAGAAACCTTGTTATCACCTTGATTTGTTGACTGGTAGTAGTATAAAATAATACAGATAAGTTTATAGAATTCAGACATGTTCTTAAGTGTTTAAATGTTAACTACTCTTTATCTGGTGCAGAAATGTACATAGTAATTACAATTTTCAAATAAAATTGTATTTCGGAAATCATTTTGGAACTGTATGACCTTTTAAAATTCTCAAGATGTTAACACAATTCAAAATATTTTTTTATTACTTTCTAATATTTGTAGCTAAAAAATGATAGGATTAGGAGTTTGTTTTTTGATAGGACACAAGTGAAAAAAGTTTGTTTTTAAAGCAGATAATAAATCCTAGCCCTATGAATGAATTGGCAGTACAAAATTGTGCTGTACTGCTGTAAGCTGCCTACTTTAAAAATAATACAAGTTATATGTATTTGTTTACCTTTTTAATTATTAATTTATACTTTTCCTATGTATAAAATTTAGTAATGTAAATTCAGTTTTTATATTAATGTAAACTGTAATTTCATGAACATTTCTCTTAAAATACAGGAATTGCTGCTCTCTTGGGATCCTTTTTTCTGTCTTATGGGACAATGCAGGCTTCATCACTTCTTCATTGCCAGTTACTACTGAACATTCTTCGGTCACCTATGCAATTCTTTGACACAACACCCATTGGTCGAATTGTCAATCGTTTCTCTAAAGATATAGACACTTTGGATATCACAATTCCCATGAATTTAAGAAGCTTTTTAGCATGCTTTCTTCAAGTACTTGCCACCCTTTTTGTCATCTCACTAGAAACTCCCATATTTCTTGTTGTTATATTGCCAATGGCTGTGGTATATTACCTTGTACAGGTTAGTTGTTTTGTAATTTTATTTGGATTTTTCTTGTATGTTCTGCAAAGTAAATGATTTGGCATAAATAAAATAATGTATACTAGCTACAATCTACAAAACACTTGCAGTAGTTTTAATGCCCTTTGCTTAAATTTTCTTCATTATGTCGTCTTTGCATATCCAACTTAAGCTATGCTTTCTTGCAAGCGTTACATGTCAGATCAATAAATCCTGATATATTTGAAAATTTTTTACATGATCAGACAAATAATCTCACGTAAACATAAATGAAACTACAGATATGTAATTTTATGTAATAAAACTATATGTTAAATAAACAATAAAATGAAATAATAGCATTCAGAGTGAAAAAACAGTTGTAACTATTCAGTATATAACATGGTTTTATGAGTTAAAATAAAAATTGCAAAAATGAAGAGTAAAACCCATAGTAAAGAAAAAAGTAGTTGATGGTGTTTATACCAGTTTATAAACAAACTGAAGCTAAATTACACTGCACAACAATTGTTTTGTAAAGTTTTGGTTCCTGAAAAGTTTTTGCTGATTGTGACAGGTACCTGGTGGGTATGCACAAATATAGTTTTGGTTTTGCTTCATCACGTAAGGAACTCTGAGAAATAGACAATTAACTGTTTACCGGCAATAATGTATTTAATTGCGTTTATATTTCTAATACATAATTAAAAGTGTTTTGCTCCTGATTTTCATTTGTATTCAATGTCCGGTGCATCATGTTGCAGTGTCCAACAGTAGTCAGCAAACATTGATGAATTCCAGTTGCCCCGATATCGTTTTTCCATTGTAGCAATGTCCTTGTGAAACTGAAGATTTCAATGAAATGGTATGGGATGGGCAAATTTGAATGTGATTTTCGTGATCAGCAGCCAAAAATCTATAAGGAACACCCAACACTGTTCAAGAAGCAAAAACTTTGTTGTGCAGTGTTATTGAAAAAAAGAAAGAAATGTAAAGCTGTATTAAAAGCAGACATGGTTAAAATTGCAGAAATCTCTGAATGTGTTCACAAAATGATAAACATATGGTCTTGAATCAATTGCACATGCATATTTTAGACCAAAATAAGCTGAGAAGGCCCAGAAAAATTCTGTTTTGTGTGATGTTAATATTTAAAATAGAAATTACACATGTGTTAAATATTATTTGTGTGAAATACCTTTCAAATAAAAAACAAACAAAAAACTAAAGTTGAAATCGAAGCCAGTCATCACCTGATGACAGTGACATGCCATTCTGTTCCATACTTGCTGTCTTTAAAAGCTTGGCTAAGTAAAAACAGGTAAGATAATGTTGAATTGAAAATCAACTGTAGTCTCGACTTTCAGACAAAGGATTTTCTAATGATAAGAGGCCCAGTATGACCAGGTGGGTTAAGGCGTTCAACTTGTGATCTGAGGGTTGCAGATTTGAATCCCCTTTGCACCAAACATGCTCGCCTTTACAGCCGTGGGGGCTTTATAATGTGACGGTTAATCCCATTATTCATTGGTAAAAGAGTAGCCCAAAAATTGGCAGTGGGTGGTGATGATTAGCTGCCTTCCCTCTGACTGCTGAATTAGGGTCAACTAGCATAGATAGTCCTTGAGTAGCTGTGTACAAAATTAAAAAACAACAACAACTAATGATAAAAGATTTATGGTGCTTCAAGAAATTTGCGAAAATAGTTCTGGACTGAAAAAGGTGATTGCATTATTTATTTAAGTTTTTATGTGAAGCTTATTAAACGGTTTAAAAATAATAAATTTTTCAACACCTTTGAACATATAGTGAAAAAGATATGGGTAAAAAAGTTATGACATTTTTTTGAGGTTAGAATTACATTGATACATCTAACTCAACATGGTTATTGAAGATAAGATTATTTAGAAGTATTTTATTTTAATATCATATATAGAAATTCTACATAGCAACATCACGTCAACTAAAAAGGCTGGAGTCTATTACCAGGTCACCAATCTTTTCACACTTCTCTGAAACACTGGCAGGAGTCAGTACCATTAGAGCTTATAATGCACAAGAACGTTTTGTTCAAGAGTCGAATGCCAGAGTTGACACCAATCAGTCCTGCTATTTCCCAAGCACAGTTTCTAATAGGTAAAGATGTTGAAAAAAGATGTATTCTGATGAATATGGATAAAAATATATGTATAGAAGGAGTACACTAAAAATTAATGAAAAAAACAGTATGTTCTAAAAATTGTGATGAAGTGTTTGTGAAATATGTAATAACAAAAGTAAACTAGTGTAATTTATACAGTAAGTGACTTTTGTTACATGTAAAAAGCTGTAGAATGTTGAATTTGTAATGGAATATGAATCATTGAAGAGTATTTAATATGAATACAAATTATGACTAAACTTTATTTTCTAAGGCTTTATTGTTGTTTCTTGATTTAGTGCAAAGGTGCACAATGTTCTTTCTCCTCTGAGGGGATTCAGACCCCAGAGTTTAGCATTGTAAGTCCAAAAACTTGCCACTGACTCACTGGAGGTAATGAAATTTTAAAAGATTTTCCTGGGCAAAAGTTATGTAATGGGATATTTTTTAATGAAAGCAAACAGTGAAAATCTCATGAAGAACGTTTTATGTAACAGTGGTAATAAGAAATCATGCATTGACATTGCAGAAGTTTGAGTACATTACGTTAAGAATTTCTTAAACATGCAAGCAAGTCACTGACAGCCACAGGTGATATAAAGTTATAGTGGAATGGCTTGTATCAGACTACCTTGTGACACAGTTTGTCATTTTATAGGTAGTGTGATCTTACTGAAAATTTATCACTTTTGGGAAGTGCGTATAACAGCCCTTTCTGACACACAGCATTATAATGTGATGGCCAATCCCACTATTAGTGGTAATAGAGTAGCCCAAAAGTTGGTGGTGGATTTTAATAATTAGTTGTCTTCTCTCTAAGTTAGGGATGGCTAGTGCATGTAGCCCATGTGTAGCTTTGTGCAAACTTCAAACCAATCCAATCTGACATATTATAGTCATGCACCAAGATCATAAAGATGTGTTCAGATTAAGCATTGAGAATTTCCAAGACAGGGATATACTTTTTACTGAATGACATTGAACAACAAAGAACTGTGGATCAACTTGGGGAACCAGGATCATCCAACTATGGCATCTTTTGACAAGGCTGGTGGCAAAAGTCCTCGTACTTCAGGAAACAGAAAACAGTATCAATAAAAAGATTCTCCATCTATAAACAAGGCTAATGGAGTATGATTTCATCAAGATAAGGCTTCCAGTCATATACTTCCTGTTGACACAACAACTGCATTCTTCAAGTTACTGAAGTATGAAATGGGTGTTCATGCTGTTTCATATGAAGCTGTACTGAGTAAGTTCTTGGATACAGTACCTGTGGAATTCTGTATGATTCTCCTGTTAGAAGAGACAATGGGGAAGCCCTGTTCTCTAACTCTAGGAAGATTATGGAAGGCACTTGGAAAGAAATGGTGTGCTTGAGACATTACATATTTATGACAGAGTCATTTACAGTGGAAGCCATATTGAGGATATATTGTCAGGATGGACAGTCATGAGATAAGTATAACTGAGTGTGACTGTATGGACTGTAATGAAATGCTTTTCTGGTACAACCTGGTAGGTTTAACAAATCCAGATTAAAATTATTGTGAAGAATATTTTAATCAACTTTATAATAAAAACTGATTTTGAAAACATTTGGCATGACGTATTTATAAAGGTGTCTTTTAAGTACAAAATCAAACACCCTTATCCTTTTTTTTTACTTGTGTATTTAACATGTGGCTGTATTTGTATATATATCTTCTATGTCTTTTGTATTTTCTTTAGTGTTAAGTTCTTGATTTCTTGTAAAAAATTGGCAATTGGGCTAATTTTTATTTTTCAGATGGTTGGCCATCAGGCTTGAGTTTTGTGGAAACTGTATTGTTTTCTTTGCTGCCTTATTTGCTGTTCTCGGAAGAGATACTCTTAGTCCTGGCTCTGTTGGGTTGTCTGTCAGCTATGCAGTCTCAGTATGTACATATGTTACTTAGAAATAAATCTGATTACTAGTTTTTAAGATTTATTCTTTTCTTTCATTATACTTCAACACTATGCATGTCGATAACCCTAACAAGTTGGTGGCAGTAAATGTCACTGTGAAATCATAGAAAAAATGTTTATTTTTATGAAATAATTTATTCATAATAAAATGTACATTAGAAAAGATCTTGAGAGTTTATAATTCTTGGGTAGTTTTTATTTGCATTAAAAAAGCTATTTTTGTATATTATTTACAATTGTTTATCCTAGAATGTTATTAATAACTCTACTTTGATATTTTTATGCATGTATATCTAATGGTAGAAAATCCCGCATTTTTTTGAATATTTGATTTGGCATATAACAAGACATTAAATTATAAGTGACCAGTTTCACATATGATCAACAATCTGTCAGTTTATATTTCTTATGCTGTTAAAGGTTCCTTGACATTATCAACATTCCAGCTAAGTTAGTGAATATTATTACAGTATTAAGCCAATACCTAAAATGTGAGCCAAGTTCTACTATCAGCTGAATTCTTGGTTTGTTCTTGGACAATATTGTGTTTAAAAGAAATGAAAATGTTGGAATTATTGTATAAAGCCTGTATATGTTCACATTTGTGCTTTCTTTGTCATTAGTATAACAATACATGTTTAAAATTATTCCAGTTTGAGTTAAATTAAGGTATGAAAATGTATTAATAAGTACTACATTCCAGTTGTAATACTTTTGTAAAATTACATGTGGTAATTTCAGGTGCATAAAAGAGAATATATATATAAAATTATGTCAAAAAGAAGTTGAGAGATGAAGAGGTCATCAATATAATTCAAAAAGTTACTTGAGGTCACACATAAAAAGTAGGAAATGGGAAATGAAAAGAAGATAAAACATACAATGTTTTTAATCTTTGTTTCGTCTTATGTTTGTAACTGTTTAATTTTTGTTCGTTATTCTTACAGGCTTCTCATTTTAAGTAGGTTGATGGAGCCACCATTTATTATACATGGTATATGCATTGAATAAAAATGCTAATATTCAGCTATGTTCACATCAAGACTGAGTGTGACCTTGTGGTCAGCATATTAGACTGAAATCAGAAACAGCCTCTCATTTTGGGACTATGGGTGTGTTACAACAGTGGTGGTCAAATCTTGCTATTTGATCAGACTGTTATGTCTAGTATGTTTGTCTCACAAATGAACTAAATCAACTTATTCACACAGCCTTATAATAAAAGTGTAGAAAATAATATGACAACTTCTACATGAAAGTTAAGGTTATAAGATGACAAAAGGCCGTAAGACAAAAAAAACTGGGATAAATAAATATACAGTAATGGTAAGAGCTGCTTGAGATGAATTTTTGTGTGCTTGTTTTTTTATATTCAAATGTTTTACTTTGTATATGTCTATCCTCAAAACCGTACTTGTTATATTAACTTGGATCTCAAACTTTTAGTTCGTGAAACCTAAATTTAAGCTTACCTTAGGTTGTACACAATTAACTTTTTCTATACAATTTTTTAATATATATTTTGCCCTTGTGATGTAGATCACAGCTGTTTTGAATTGGATGGTACGGATGAGTTCAGAACTGGAGGCAAATATTGTGTCGGTGGAGAGACTCTTGGAGTACACTACCACCCCTAATGAGGTATAACATTGTGTCTTTTGGTTTTTAGAATTGTGCATACAAACAAAGGATGGAATGTTTGTGAAGAAGATGTATGTTTTTCTTGGTTTATAATCTCCATAAAGACCAAATATTATAGGACAAAATATTAACTAAATCTTTGAAGATATATGTATTAAATTTGGAAAAAAATTGAATTATTTTTGCATTTACCATTTTAGATTTTGTTTGTCCATGCATTCCAAAATGTGTGAGCTAAAACATTTATGTCCTATCTTATGCGAGTTGCACTCAAACAATTAAGTATCATTTGTTTAAAATAAATGTAGTCTTGTAATTTTTCCAAGTTAAATACTTTTCATCTGGTGAACAAGAGAAAAGTAATTGTTACCTCTCAAGTTCATTCTGAGAGCTGCGTGTAGGTAAATATTTGTTTTTTCATTAGCCTTATTACAAATTATGCCAGTGATTCATATATTAGCAAGTTTTTAAATGATAAGAAATCGATACATAAGTGTAAGTTTTATTGCATAAAAAATTTCATTGCAGTTGAATGCAATGGGCATTGAGCACATTGTACACTGATCTTATAAAACCCCATCCTTATGTTTTGAACTGTTTGGCCAGGTGGGTTGAGGTGTGTGACTCGTAATCTTGGGTTGCAGGTTTGCATCCCGTCTCGCCCAACGTGCTCACCCTTTCAGATGTGGGGGCTTTATAATGTGACGGTCAATCCCACCATTTGTTGGTAAAAGAGTAGCCCAAGAGTTGGCGGTGGGTGGTGATGACCAGCTGCCTTCCCTCTAGTCTTACACTGCTAAATTAGAAACAGCTAGCACAAATAGCTCTCGTGTAGCTTTGCGTGAAATTCAAAAACAAACAAACCTTTGTGATATTTTTCCTTATCAGGCCCACATTGGTCAACAGTTTGGATCATTTTTTGCAGTTATGAGAAGTCTCAACCTTAATTTTCACGTACACTATTCTGTTAGTTTTTGAGATATGCATAGAGAAACATATGCAGACCTAATTTTAATATCCTTGCAGGAGAAAAGTAATGATGAAGAGATATCAGTGACACCTTCCTTGTCTGGTTAGGGTTAAGATGTATCTTGCTTCTTTATTACATCCTTTTCCCATTATTATGCATCCATTTGGTTTATTTTACATTAGAACAGTCACTGTTTGGATACTTGGTTTAATAAAACAGTTAAATATGTTGTGTGTGTGTATATATATATATATATATATATTAGTCTGAATATGTTTCAAAACATGAACAGTGAAAGAAATGGAGTTTAGTTTTCAACTAGTTTTTGAGCTTAATGCACATGTTTCAGAATGTAAAATATTTTCTGTTATCCAATTTAATGTAATAACTTGCAAGAGAAAAAAAATTGCAAATATTATGAATGAAATGTATTATCAGTGTCTTAGCTAAGTAATGTCTCTGGCATTTGAATGCTCTTGATTTTTTCTACAGCCGTGTCTTGTGTACTAAAGTTTTTATCCTAATAAAGTTATATCGTACTTTCTGGTATCTCCAATAGGCTCCCTGGAATGTTGAAGACCATAAACCTCAAAAGTCGTGGCCAGATAAAGGTGTAGTCATTTTCAAGGACTATGCTACTCGCTACAGAGAAGGGTTAGACTTGGTTCTAAAAGGGATTTCGTGTAATATGAATGAAGGGGAAAAGGTATTTACTTCTTCAAAACAAAGCTATAATGTACTTTGTTTTTGTAAGGTTGCTAATTCTTGTTTTTAAGAAGCCTAAATTACAAATGTTTCACAAACATGTATACATTTCTTTGGTATTTGTGTATATGGTGTTTGTTGAGGATTAGATTTTGACTTTCCTTAAAAGTGGACACATCATCCTCAACAACAAAGCATTGTTCAGCTCTGTATGCACACAATGC
This sequence comes from Tachypleus tridentatus, assembly GCF_004210375.1. Taxonomy (NCBI): domain Eukaryota; kingdom Metazoa; phylum Arthropoda; class Merostomata; order Xiphosura; family Limulidae; genus Tachypleus; species Tachypleus tridentatus. Next base: position 178,085,707 of record NC_134837.1, on the reverse strand, counting down.
TGTATTTAATCAGCTGTACTTTATACTGTAATATCAGTTAAAGAAGTAAAATGAAAAATGGTTTTAAATTATTTTTTACATCTTGTAAAATTTATATTTATTGCATCTAATGAGTTTCTTGAAAAGCAATATACAACTATTATTTTTACATTGTTATTCAGAGATAGATTGTTTGGTATGAAGCACCTGAACTGATTTTATTTTTTTGTTAGGTTGGAATTGTTGGAAGAACGGGTGCAGGAAAATCTTCTCTGACACTCTCATTGTTTCGAATAATTGAGGCAGCAGGTGGTTCCATATCCATAGATGGTGTAGATATTTCCAAAATCGGACTTCATGACCTTCGATCAAAACTGACCATTATACCTCAGGTAAAGTACCTAATTACTTAAACCTTGTGGCTGCTTCCTTTCAGTTTTCATTAATATGTGGATTTCTGTTTCTGTGGTACTATATTTTCTAAACTAGTTGTGAAGCCATCTTACTTAAATCATTCTATCATGGAATCTCAACCCTTAAAACCTGGATAAAAATGGCCAGGTTTGTAACAGTATTGTTAACGTAAAATTGTAAATACACACACACAAATATTAAGATTGAATATTATCTTGCTCTTTACTTTTAAAAATATACTCGGTTCCTGATATTTTAATATTTAATTATTGAATAAAAAACATTACTACCTGTTATCTTTGTGGAGAACACCCTTAATAACTCTTTGTGGAACCATGGGAGTTTTTCCAAAACAGTGTAAAAAACTGCTGCTCTCAACTATGAAGTTAAATACTGTGTTAAAGAAATGCATCTTACATCTATTTGTATTTAATAAGAATTACTTGTAAATAATATGTATTTAATTTTTTACATTATTTGACATGTGCAACCATATGTAACTTTTCTTTCATTTATACTTTATTTCTAACTGTGAAATTAATAAACTATTTAAATGCTGGAAGTCTTGTTTCCCATATCTACAGGATCCAGTTCTATTTTCTGGCACTTTAAGAATGAATCTAGACCCATTCAATAAATATTCTGATGAAGAAATTTGGAGAGCTTTGGAACACTCCCACTTGAAAAGTTTTGTGTCTGGTTTGGAAGCTGGACTTGAACATGAAGTAGCAGAAGGAGGGGAGAATTTGAGGTTTGTTGTCAGTCATTCTTAAAACTTTCCATGCTGATATAAATGTTTCATCATAATTTTCGTATGTTTTAAGATAGTGGATTTAACAAAAGTATGTAAATATTTGTCTTTTTAAGTATCTTTACGATTACCAGATTAGAATTTCTCTTTTAATATGTAACAAAACTGTTAAAAGAAAAAGAAAATTATTTACTATATTGTATATGAATAGTTTATAATTTTAAAAAGAAATGAACAGATTATGTTTCAGATTGATTAAAATGGGTTCAATAGAAAACAAGCTTACTTTTTTTCTGGTTTAACAAACTGTGAAAGTTAGCTATTCAATGTTTCTGTCTTCATTAGCTTGGGTTAATACAGTAAAATTGTGTAGTGTTCCAAAGTAACAACTTATATAAACACAATTAGCTAGATTGACCTTTGTTGTGTTGCATGTGGTGTGCAACTTATTCTTGTGTACTTAAAAGAAGTAAAACTCAATAAATAATTTATTAAAAATAAGGTTTAGCCCTAACAAGACTGAACATGTTTTATTGTTCTATGCCACTATCCTCAGGCACAAAACTTAAGTTTGGCCATAACTTTTCTATAACTATATTAGTAATTTCCACACTTTTAGTGCCACTTAGACCTGAACACACAAAATAGTTTATAAAACATATGTCCATTATTTTGTTTCTTCTAAATATTGACCTGCTTCTTTGTTCAGTGCATTATATTTTTTAACAGTTTTTCTCGTTTCACTGATGTTTAATATGCACTTCAGTTCTTTCTGATTCATCAACTTAACATTATTACAGTCTGTGATGAGACATACATGCCACGTGTTCTACTAATGCCAACTCATTAACTCTATTTTTCTACTACATTTTTATGTACCTTATCTTAAATTTCAAATTTATGCACATTTGCCCAGTATAAACATAACCAGAAATATAAGGAATTTTATAAATCACACACTTATAAACTTGTTTTGGTTTATATTTTATACCTGTGACATAATTATTTAATTTACAATGTGAAGGGAATATTACACTGCAACATATTTATTGTTTATTATGTTACTTGTATTGTTGATAAACTTTGAAAACCCTTATGTTATCATCTTTACTATTTTGAACTTTGTACATGATTACATTTTTAATTTATTGCTATGTTTTTAGTGTATCGGTGACTTCAGGATCATGGCCTCTTTCTCTAGTTATGTTTCAAGAAAAGTAAATCTTAAGTGATAATTTTGAGTACAGTTATTTAAAGCTTTTTAAGTACAAGTGTTAAAAAGGGAGATAATGTTCGTAGTCATGATGACATAGTTGTTATAGCATAGTAATTTCATTATTCAAGCATCATTAGAATTGTTAAGTTGGCACTATTTCTATTTGTTTAAACTGCTTTACTTATTTGAACTGCCCTGGTGATGTAATAATTTGTTTCTCTTTGCCTGAAAGGAATATGTGGGTCATTCTTTTATTTCGTTTTAGATCAGTGTGTTTTCGTGATGAAGTTATTAAACAAATAACAAGTATCTTGAGTCGGTCAGATTGTACATACCCAGTATTCCACTTGTAGGAGGTACACATCTGGTATTACCCCAGATGAAGAGTTCATCAATGTTCCTCAAACCAAAAACTGGAAGAAAAAAAAACGTGATGAAGATATGTTGGTTTTTATTATAATTTTCTCCCAAACTATGCATACATAGTGTTACAGAAGTATAATATGTCTAGAGGATTGTTTGAAACCAATAATCATCACAAATTGTAAGGACTACCAATATATCTCGGAGGACAGGTATCAGAAATGTCACTTGAAAGCAGGTGTGAATGTGATATGATATAGTATCAGTTGGAAAGAAAACAAGCTGAATAAGAATCCAGAGAAAAATTACCATTAGTACCAATAAAAGTGGCTGAAGAGAAGCTTATTTACATACAGCCAGGGTATGTTTGTAGAAATGTTGAAAGATGTGGACATTCATTTTGAGGAAATGGAATACTCATTTGATGCCACTATATCAATAGAATAAACCACAACATAAGACTCTTCAGATAAAGTTCTACTTTATTCTTTTATTTATTTAGTTGACTTGGAGATTAATTGTTAACTCTAGGTTATCATCTTTTTACTTGTGGACTTTATATGTTAACCTTTTATTAGTTAAAGATTAGCCTTCAGTATTTTTATGTGAATGATTTGTTGTTAATGTTTTTTTTATGCAAAATACCTTATTGCTGTGCAGTGTGGGACAAAGACAGTTAGTCTGTTTAGCTCGAGCCCTCTTGAGAAAGACAAAGATTCTTGTGTTGGATGAAGCCACAGCAGCAGTGGACTTGGAGACAGATGACTTAATTCAAGCTACAATCAGGAAGGAGTTTTCTGACTGTACAGTTCTTACAATAGCTCATCGACTCAACACAATTATGGACTATACCAGGTATCTGTGATAGTGTATCATAATTTATGCCCGTTACTCTTTGTCAGTAATGAACAAGTAGTAGATATGGTCATATTGTTTGTATGTGTTGGACTTCAGTTATAAAATGGCAGTGACATATCTCTACTCCTTGGGGCACTCCCCTTTCCCCTTCCCCCACAACAAATTCTAAGATACTTGGATATATAGATCCCAGCCACTCTGAGATCATGGGACATTTCTCTAATTATTGCAGGGTTGGTCTGCGGCTTGCTTTTTTTCTGACGAGGGTCTCCGGACTTGTCCACTTCTTTTTTGCCACCTTGGTCTCACTCAGCATTCTTACTCAACATTTTTCTACAGCCCAACCGTACTTCATTGCCTCAAACTAAATTAAAAATACAGGAAAACCCCCACATACAGATAAATAATCTTCCATGAGCAGGGACGAAGAGGAACTACAACGTTCCTGAACACCCCTGCTGGGGAGAGAATTCCTCAGACTTCTCTATTAGTAAACTAAACCCCTGCCAAAGTTTCATTCATTCTCCTTAAAGGTCACAGATCTTACTTTTCATACTTTGATGTTCTCAGTATACTAGCCTGAACTTGAAATATTTATGCTAAGCATTTGATGCTCTGGAAGGCAAGATAGATATAATGTATGTAACTTATCAAATGCACATTGGAGGCATTAAGAACAATTTTTTTACTGAACTACTGTTTTATGTATATCTGCATGAAACTACAAAATACTAGTCTAGTATAAATGTGAGTACCATGCACACTGGTGACCTATTTTAAAGGTTGAAGAAAAACACATTGATACAAGATGACAATTTTTTTTTAAACCGTTAATTAGTGTTTTAGAAAAGCTAGTACTTTACTAAAGTACAAAAAGTAATATTTCATTGTATTACCTGTAATTCCTTAATAAGTGCCTTTAACTATTTGGTTGGATAAGTGAAAGTACAAAACGTATATATATCATTGTGTCATCACAGGCAACTTCAGCAGGTAAACAATGGGTAAATAATGAGTTATTGGTTCATCCCTTATTAATGAATTTGTGATTATCACAGGAGAGTTGTAGAAATGAAATATTGTGATCAGTAGTTAAGTAGAGGATTTAGAATACTACTTTTAATTAAAACAAAACTGTTATTTGGATCTGCCAGATGGTCCTGTATGTCTCAGTGGATTAAGTGGAAAACAGAAATGATGTGTTCCTCTCTTTTCACCTCCTAAACTTTTAAAATAATTTTTGTCCTTCAAAATTTATAGTGCATGTTTGGATAAAAACGTAAAGAAAAAAACGTTGGTTTAAATAAAAATATGTACCATAATAATTTATAAACCATAGAAATTAATCATGTATAGCAGTCTGGTATGTTACCTTTATGAGCTAAAAGCTGATGAGGATAAATAACTATAGTTTCATGTTGTAATTTGAAGTAATTGTAGAAAAAATTAATTTAGATATTTATGGTGGTTACCAGGTCAGCCAAACTGACTAATTCCATTTTAAGCTATGGTAAATACAGGATAAAATATAAAGTTTTACTGAGAAAGAAATATTTGAAGTATGCTGAGGAGGTTTTAGGGATTACACAAAAGAAATTTGAGATTTTCAAGAGTAGAAAATGTATTTTTAGTTTAAAATGAATATTATTTTCACACATGGACTTTTCAAACAAAATTTTAATATATTAATGGACAAATCTTTATTTTAGTTTATTAAAAGTACTTCACTAAAGCAAATATGATTTACTGTATGTGAAAGACTTGCAATGTCAACTGAAAGACTTCTAAATTTTGTAAAAATATATGCACTATATTGAAAATTAGTATTAAATCTATGAAGGTTTTAAATGAGCACAAAATCACAATTGACCAAACCCATGTTGAAAGAGTTGATTCTATAATTACAGAATGAAAATCTTTAGTTTTTCACACCAAACTTTCCATGCAGGAGTCAAGCCACCAGTTATTCAGTCATATATCGAGTTATAAAGTCCAGTTTGTTTTATCAACTATATCATGGATAATTTCTCTGAAAAGCCACATAGGAGGGTCACCTATTTAAACCACTCTCATCAGTATACAGTAACATGTTGTCTGTTAGTCAGTCAGTAGATAATAAAATGATCCACATAAGGGATGCTTAATGTTGCAGTTTACACTGTCGTGACATCAATAAAACTTGTGCATGCCATAAATTACAAGAAGAATTATGCATTCTGTAAGTTACAACACAGCATGATATGATTTTCAGTATTTAAAAAAAAAAAATGCTGCACTTGATTTTGGTTTTATTTATTCTTGAAACCAAACACTTTCTAGTTCTGTGTTCACTGCTGAACTGTGCACCATTTCTCTTGCCATTCATCACATAGAAGCTAAGCAATACTCAAACTGTACTATTTATACTAACTCACTTAGTTCTCTACTTGGCCTGGAATTGCTTCATGTTAGTTCACACCCTGTTCTTGCCGATATTCAAAACCGACTGGCTCATTTCTCTTTAACATCTATCCAGTTTTTCTGGATACTGGGCCATGTTGGTATTTGTGGGAACAAGCTCTTCAACACTGTGGCTAAATCTATCTGCTCTGGCACTCACTGCCACTGCTGTGCCTGTTCCATATGTGGACTATGGTCCTGTATTCAAGGCTCGGCTCTATGTCAGTTGGCAGTGGACTTGGAGTGAGCAACATGAAAACAAACTATTCCATATAAAACCCTATATTGGCCTTTGGCTGTCTTGCTTCCGTAAGGATTGGAAAGAGGAAGCTATTTTAACTAGACTATGCATTGGGACATAGTTTTTTTAACTCATCATTCTTTTATCTGGAACTGATGCACCAATGTATAGTCTGTGTGACACTCAGCCTATAATAAGCCACATTTTACTGTCTTGCCATCGTTTTGACTCTCAACGACGGCACCATTTTAAACATGTTTTGTCCCAAGGTTTGTCCATAACATTAGACAGTGTTATTGGTGATGGTGACATTGTCCACCTTGGAAATGTTTTTAATTTTTTAAAGGCCATTAATCGTTTTAATGCCATTTAAGTTTTTGATTTATAAATTAGACCTTCTTCAATGTGATTCCCCTTTAAGAATCACAGTCCATCTAGTTCAATTTGAAATTAGAAAATGGCCGTAATGTCAAATAACTCGAAACCAGGACTGGAAAGGCCAACTTCAGGTGACTGATTTTTTTATATTTTTTTTTACAATTATCCTACAGAAAGTCCTTTACAACTTGTATTACTGTAGTTTTTCTCCTAACGTAGACTAGATGTAAACATTGGTTTTATGCTATTTATATATCTTTTAAACTTTGTTTTGTTTTACCTTAATATCCTTTTATGAATTTTACTAAATTTAATTTTTACTTTCTACTGGATGTTTGGTGCAGATAACTTAGCTGCTTTGTGCCATAAAACACCAAATTAACTGACCAACACTTTCTAGTTACATAGTCGTTATCAGTGTCAATGAAATAATGTTGGGACTACTCGCTCTCTCCTGTTTGATTATGGATCACATAATTACTACCATTTCAATAACACAAGCTTGTTCAAACATTAAGAATATAACAGCCAGCTGAAATTTCCTTAAAAATGGTATTATAAACAGATGTTTATATTGCTTATGTCTGATAGTTGGTGGGAATTGCATGAAATTGAATTTCAGTGGGAAATGTTATATACTTAAAGACTTGCAGTTTCATATTTAAACTATACTTTTATTGTGCTTTCAGACTAATATAAATAACCTACAGATTTTAGTGGAAATGACTTTGTGTATGATTATGCTTAAAAGTGACAAGAAAAATGTCCAATCTAAGATGTACTTAAGTTCCCAAAAATTCTACTCATTGAGTATGAATACAAAACTCTGGAACACAATTTTATTGTTAGCATTTTTTTTGTTTGTGCTTTTTTAATATTGTATTCTTCAGTGATGTTACATAGCAATCAATAGGGATACTTTATAGAAATAAAACCATAAAGCTTCATAGAAGTATTATTTTTTAATTGTTTACAACTTCCTATTCACTAGCACTATGAAGTTACTGAACGCGTTTTAGAGAGCGAGTACGTTACTGAACGCATTTTAAATAGCACTAGAAGCTTACTGGTTATGTGCATCAATGTTGGTTTATGTACCTTATCAAAATAGTACATGCCATACTAAGAATCGAACACCTGGTATTCAAACCAGCTGAGTTAGCTGTCTAGTTGATGGTTTATCATTTGCTATAAACTGGCATTTCTTATAAAGAATGCACATTTATTAGGTATTATCTCTTGTTTGAAAGTAGAATATAATCATTTATATATTTATTTTATCACACCTATAATGAGACCCTCTGTGGATTTACAATGCTAAAATCAGGGGTTTGATTCTTTGAGGCAGATACAGCAAATAACTGTGTATGGCTTATGTATATGAAAAATCCAGACATAAAATGAAGGGTTAATTAAATATAATTTGTCTGGTAAGGTTTGTTGAGGTGGTTATAGCAGTGATGTCACTCTAGCCATTTGTCTCCGGACACCTATTTTTCTATGATAATGAGAGTTATTAGAAGCAGAAATAGGAAAAACAAACAAAAAAAACTTGATTTTTGGACTTAAAACGTCAATGCCACTATTGAAAACATAAACTTGTTTTCTTGTCAAAAGAAAACATTTAAAAACACCATGTTTATGAAGAAGCCAAAAATGAATAAAAATATAATGGTGTTAAGAATCAACACTTTTTTGTAGTTATTTATAAACACTGAGCAAATGTATGAAGAATGCAGCATTAACAGCATGCATCTAATCCTACTTTGCCAATTAATAGTTTTAGGACATTTGTTTTTTTTTAACAAAATATCAAATTATTTTTTCTAAAGCTAATTTGTTCTGTTATTATAAAGTTGTTTATTTTTTTGTACAGGTAATTATCTATTGAAGTGCACATGTATGTTGCTGCCTTGGGAAATGTTTAAATGCTGTATTTTTTAAAATTTCACCTGTAATTAAAGTTACCAGTCTAATTGTTATCCCAAAGCAGCAATTCCATAGATTGAATAAGGTATTTTCTTCTTCAGAGTATTTTTGGTAAAAAAATGCATTCCACATCTGCTGACAAATGAGCCAACATCTTAACCTTGAATAAACTCACAAGAATAATTAGTATTAGCCAAAAAGAATTTATTAAAGAAATAAAAAGTTTATTCACTTTGCATGCAGATATAGTCTTTAAACCAATCAATTGATTCAGAACTTGATTATAAGTATTTAACTGAACATTTCCTTTATTAAGTTTGTTAACAATATCAAATATTGAATTTCTTTAATTCTAGAGTGGTGGTTTTAGACCAAGGAAAAATTATTGAGTTTGATTCCCCAGAAGCCTTACTCAAAGATAATACTACAGTATTTTATTCTATGGCCAAAGATGCTGGACTTGTATAATTACTTGTAAATTATAAAATAATTATGCTGAACAGGTAAGGTGAAGTGTTTATTACTACATGTGGCAAACTGAACTGCCAAAATTTGATAACATGAAGTGTTGACATGAGAGTTTCTCGATTCTTTTAAATTTGTTTTTGTTCCTTGGTGATTTGCATTTATTTATATCAACTATAAAATTCAATCAACTCCTGCTTATAAAATAGAAATGATTTCCCTTTGGTTTTCAGCTACCTTGATAATGAGACATTTTTTCCAGGGATGCATGTTTTATGTAGTTAATATAGTCTAAGTTTTCTTCAGTTAAAACTATCCTTTTCTTGAAATATTTGCCCATTTGCTAAATTTCATTACTGTTTATGCATGTGTGTATTGCATCATCTCATATTTTTCACCTTTTGTTGTTTGTTTGAAATGGTTAAAAAGGAAGAGAAAGTTGTGATAACATGTAAACCAGTGCTATTTTGTAGATGTTTTCAGTACTTCCAGAAAAAAATATATTTGGAACTGTAACAAATGAGTAAATATGTTATATTCAGTGCATAGTGTTTAGAGATGAGAAAATGAATCCCTGTTGACAACGAGTGGTTTGAAAGATAATTTAAACTTTATTGAAGTTACACTTTGAAATGGGGTTAGAGGGATGTAATTTAGTTGACTACATCAATCAAATATATATAAAAAAAAATTTGCAGATCCACTAAAGTTTTAAAATGAATTATAGTTCTGCCTTTAAGTTAAAAAAATTCTAAATAGATATTGGGCCACAAATCCTAAGAAAATTAACCATTTATGATGTGCATTAATTTCTTGTGTAAGGAATTTTAAATCCACGGTGAAAGGGATAAAATACAAGGAAAGACTAAATATTTTTAATGGAAACATTGCTACTGAAAGTTTTGATAGTTTTATATTGATATGTCTGTTTGGGACATCATGGAAAGACACATTACTTTGAGAATAAATGTATTACAGTGAGCTTTTTATTATTTTCATATGTCTATTGTATTAAATGTTTGTAGATTCATCAACAGCAAAGTTTTAGTTATACTACGAAAGAAGAGTATATTACAGTATAGGTTTTTACAGAAAATACATATATATTTATATGAAACATGAAATAGGTATTATAACACACACCAAACTTATACAAAATACTTATAAATATCAAACTGACAATATTTAGAATTGCCCATGCAATTTGTACATTCTATAAATTTCTGGATACACTGAAAAGCAACTTGAACTGATTTTTTTGGAAGCAGAAACATAAAAGCATCAAGTTTCACAATGTGTCTCAGGGTATTTATTTCAAATTTTTTCTTTGAAACATTTTTTTTTATCATGCAGTTGCTAATGTTGTTAAATAAAGCTTAGTTTTTATCGAATTTTTTTCTCTATTTTTCACAAACATGTGATACTAACTTATAAAATCCACTATATGCTTAATAAATATGTAATGTTCATTCATGCCTAGCTTAGTATTGGATATAAAAATTTATTCATAGCAGTTTATGAAATAGTTATTTTTTATACCACCTCAGGAGCAATTCTAAGTTACAAGAATACATATGAAAAGACATGATTAATGGTCCTATTTATAATTCATGTTTTATCTGTATATTTTTGATTTTTATTAAAATCATTGAGGCTTGCTGGTTATAGATAACATCATTTTCCTGCTGTATTGTAATTTATTTCATTTATGCGAGGAAAGAAATAATAGTGCTTAATGTAGTAAATTGTGATTTTTTTCTTCAAAATAATATAGTTCAGATTACATAATACAAATGTAACTTAAATAGTGATATTGGTTTATTTAAAAATAATTATATTTGTGGTTTTTCAGCATGAAACTCTTTATTGAATGTAAACTTGAAAACTGTTATTTGTGTAGCTCTTTGATCTATACTGAACAGAAAGGTTAAACACGTTTTGTATGTAATTTCTTTTTTGTATATTGTCTTCGTTACCAGGAAGTCTGCAAAAGGGTTTGAGAGTTTTACTGATTATTTATCTTGGTTTGTAATGTGTGTTTACAAAATGTACTATTTATGATAAGAAGATTATAAATGTATTTGACTTTTCTTTTAAAAAGCATTTATGTTAGGGACATTTAAGTTAACTGTTCCAAACAGTGTTGATTTTGAAATATGTTAAAACCTTCAGTTAAAAAAATAATAGAAGCACAACTGTGTTTCTTCCAGTTGAAGTCATTTTGTAATATGGCAAAAAATAAACCATAGATTGTATTCCTTTGTATAAAAGTTTTTGATTTGTTTTATTATTTTGACATACTCAAGAACAATACTCACAGGATTGGGCCTGTATTATCATTAATTCTAATATTTATTCCTTATGTAGACTGTTCACTAGGATAATCTGTCAAAGTTATAGAATATTTTAAGATGTAAACTTCCGAGTACTGTATTTTATGATATTCAACCACAGAGAAAGCTGTTTGTTAACTTATCAGCCCTAGAAGATTACATTTGAGGCATTTTCCAGGTTAAATCACAATAAGCCAAGTATGAGATTTAATTAGACAAAAAACTAGAAGGCTTAGTCTCCTAGTTACTAATAGTTTTGTAAAAGTTTCACAAAAGGTTTTTTTTTAATGGGTTCACATTGGTTGATGTGAATAATTACATATTTCAACAGGCTAATAGTATAATTATTAAATGCTCAACAAGATTCATTTTGCAAGATCCTGAATATTGTTGTAATGATTTCTTTTTTTGGGGGTGATTATTTAATGGTCACAAATATGTTTTATTTCTAAAATTTAAAGTCTCATATTAATATAGCTAGTGTTCATCAAAAGGCATAACTTGAGAAATAAACTAAACCTAACAGAAATTCCACTTGGTTGCTAAATTTCTGTCTATACCAAAAGTTATCCATCATGTTGACTGCTCAGTGGGAATACTTGTGGCCCTATATTCTACAAACTGTAGAAAAATGCATTGATTAGTATTTTTGCTTGCTTCACTTCTGCAGCTAACTCTATCTTATCCTTTAGTTTTTGTTCCATTTGAAAACATCCTTTTTCTACTGCTAATGTATTATTCTCCACTATGTACCACAATTTGGATGAATAAAATGTGAGATAGTGTATTTTGTTTTTGTTTGGTTAGGGTTTTGTTTATCACTCATTTATTATTCCTTCTCTTTAGATTACCTGTGAGTTTTTAGTTACTTTTAAAAATGCTAATTCACCTTCCAGACAAGTTTGCAATAGTACTGACAGTGCCAAGCTGCAGATAAAAACCAGGTATCACCAGTACTTCGAGCATATCTAATCGTGTGACTTGAGTAGTTAGAAATTCAACTGTTCTTTCCAGTGTGTTCTCATGGGAATTTTTTTTCCAATCAAACCAAATTGTCAATTATCTTTAAACCCATGTGGTATGGCAATGAATCAGTTGTAGGTTTCCTATTGGTTATAAATTTAATGGGAGTCAGCCTCAAAGAAATATATTGGGAAGTTGTAAATAGTTCAAATTCTTACACTAGAGAAACTTGAGGTTACTTTTAAATATTCCTCATACAAGTATGAATTTAAGCCTTGCATAATATTAACATTTAATGTATTACCTACGATTTGATGTCAAGTTTGTTTACATACCATGATAATTAAATAGTTTGAGCTTTGAATGTAACTCAGTAAAACATCATAACATTCAGTTTGACCTGCCTGCAGTTAGAGGTTAATTATGCTTGCTCCTATCTAACATGCAACCAGTCATATAGGCATATTCACATTCTCTTCCAGAGCATGGGAGTTACCAGTTCTCACATTTCATGCTCTTGCCAATTTTCTCAGTGTGAGATTTGCTTGTTGACTCAAGTATGAACTCACAACTTCCACATCAAACATTTACAATTCTGTGAAAAGTTAAGCTGATATATTAATGGAAGCGTTCGGTCAAAACTCCAAAGATGAGATGTGATGACATATATTATTCTCAGCATATGATGTACTATAAACTAGTACTGATACTGGATAGTGAGAAGTATCAGTATCAACAAAATAATCCTGGTTCTAGTTAATCATATCTGAGTAAATATGCATGTACGAGGTCTGTTCAAAAAATACACGGACTGACGTCATAAAACAAAATGTACTTTATTTAGAAGTTACAGGTCTGGGACCCCTTCAAAGTACTCTCCTCCCCAACGCACACACTTATCCCAATGGTGTTTCCACTTGTTGAAACAGTCCTGGTATGCTTCTTTTGTAATGACCTCCAGCTCCTTCGTCGCATTTGCCTTAATCTCGGGAATTGTCTCAAATCTTCTTCCTTTCAAGGGTCTTTTGAGTTTGGAGAACAAGAAAAAATCGCAAGGAGCAAGGTCAGGTGAGTAGGGGGGGTGGGGAAGAACAGTGATCGAGTGTTTGGCCAAAAACTCATGAGTTCTGAGGGCTGAATGGGCTGGAGCGTTGTCGTGATGGAAAAACCAGTTGCCACTCCTCCACATTTCTGGCCTTTTGCGACAGATGGCATCCCTCAGACATTTCAGAACTTCAATGTAGTAAGTCTGGTTCACTGTGGAGCCTTCGGGGAGATACTCGTGGTGAACAACACCCTTAGCATCGAAGAAAACTGTCAGCATCACCTTGACTTTGGATCGAACTTGGCGAGCTTTTTTGGGTCTGGGGGATGTTTCACCCATCCACTGGGACGATTGAACCTTCGTTTCAATGTCATAACCATGAACCCATGATTCATCACCTGTTATGATCCTTGACAAGAAGTTGTCATCTTCTTCTGAACGATCAAGCAGTTCCTGACAAACCTGGACGCGGTGGGCTTTTTGTTCATACGTCATCAGGCATGGCACAAATTTTGCAGCAACGTGGTGCATCTTCAATTTTTCGGTAAAAATCTCGTAACAAGATCCAACTGATATCCCACACTCTTCAGCAAGCTTCCTGATAGTCAGACGTCGATTTGCCCGCACCAGGGTGTTGATTTTGTCGACGTGTGGGTCGTCAGTTGACGTGGAAGGACGTCCAGGACGCTCATCATCTTCAATGGACTGTCGACCATCCTTAAAACATTCATGCCACTTAAAACATGCCATATGCTTCATAGCAACATCACCGTAAGCCGCGTTAAGCATAGCAAAAGTTTCAGTCGCAGATTTTCCAAGTTTAACACAAAATTTCACAAGTTGTTGCTCCTTCAGGTCATTCATTCTGAAATCCGTCAAACGAAAAAAATCGCACTTCACTTAAAACCGCGTAGCTAATACACAAATGAAGATATCTGCAATTGGGAAATGGCGTCGTAATCAGCTGATCTGTGCAAACCTAGCGACACCAAGCGGATTCCCCTGGAACCAACTGGAGCCGCACAATTCAAACAGTCCGCGTATTTTTTGAACAGACCTTGTATTATGAGACTGACATCAGTTTCACCTAGCAGTGATATACGAATATCATTAATATTGCACCAGAGTATGCAGATGATGATTACTTGACTTCTGATCTAACAAATGAACAAAAACCCTACACTGAACTTTAACTAGTTATAGCTGAAGAGTATCATTCTTGATTATTATTTTTTTTATTCAACCCTGGTTGTAGTGGTGAGTTATTTTAGACCATTACAGCAAGAATATCTCAAGTTTTGTTTTAATCTCTCCTTAAAGGACTTACAGTGGCCACCTTTGCTCCTAACAGCATTCACCAGCAAGTTTGTCTATGCAGAAGAAAGAAATGCCTTACACAAAGCTGGAATACACTCATTACATCTACACCATTTTCTAGCTATCAGAACTGCCCCTTTCTCTATGCAATTATTATTTTCACTGTTTAGGGGGATTCTTGCATTCAATGTTGAAAACATGAAACACTTGTGTTTGTCTTCGGAATGAAAATGAAATACCAGGGAAGGTAATCTGGTCAGTTTTTGTGGACAATATAATGTTCGAAGAACCTTATTTGGCTTCCTTCCCATTTAAGGGTGAGCAATGCAACCCCAAGAATAGTTGCATAATCAAGAACTGCTGTCAGTTCAGCAAGATAACCTCTAAAGTCGACCATCTACAAGTAACTATGGCACTTTCATTATACATGATCTTCACAAGAATCTCAAGTCATTCTGCAGGTTGATTTACCCTTCGCAGAATCATCGTGGAAGCTGCCTATTTGGCCATTCTCGTGCTAACTTACTTCCAAAGACAGTCATAATAAATGACCTTTAACTTATTCTTTCTGGATTCTTTCGACTGTAGTATAGTGTTTTTCCCAACATTTACCTAACTTTGACAATGGTTCCTTCCTTTTCATAAAAATGTTACTGTGATGTAAATTTTAATAGGAGTGGATTTTTCCACTATAATCACATCTTACATCATAGTAACTTTATCATTAACTGATTTAATTACTTCTAATAAAACTTCATGGATGATATTTCTTAGTTTCACTACATAAAATTCAATAACAGATGACAATCCAAGGGTTCTGCTGACAGGTACTAATCCCTTATATGGAGTCCAACTACCTTGCAGGAGGTAGATGAGTTCCTTTACTTGGACTTGATACCTTGTACATGTACTAAAAACTCCAACTAACTCATACATTGGATCTGTACCTTTACTAGCAATATAACTTTTAATTATAATTGAAACGAAACACTAGGTTTATAATTAACACTCAGTACTGTTGTATGTAACAAAATAAAACAAAATCTAATCTGTTTCTAAATTGTATCTTCATGATGTGTACTAAACCTACATATTTTTAAACTATGCTTGTAATTTTGCATATAACTATGTAATTAAATCTACATCTAATAATGTAGTAAATTAGTGCTTATCTTTACAAATTCTGTTCCATTGTAACAGATTTAGATTTTAATTTTCTTTTCCATTCCCCCCCTCTTCTTTTCAGTCAGTACATTTACCTTAAACACAATTCAAGTTGCAGGAGCGTTTTTGATTCCTATTTATAGAAGTATAAAGAGACTTGATAAAATGTTATGTTTTAAGAACTATTAAAACAGAATGAAATATTTTCAGAAATAGCATAATGATAAAATTGAAAGAAAAAAGCAATTCAACACCTAAAAGACATATAATTTAAACTTTAGAAATATTTGATTTCTTTCACACAGGAAATATCAAATTACAAAATAATCATTAAAAATATAATTTTGAACAGTGTAATGAGTTTTCTTTTCTTTTTGACAAGATTCTTTGTCTTTCTTGCAACTATTTTTGTTAAAAAGCTGCTGTTGACAGTGACCCACGTGGAAAACATCTTTCCTTTTTTCTTTATTAGGAGCTGCAATTATATGATGCTGAACTAGCTTAATAAATCTTTCAACAGACTCATTTGTCACTTTAAGCTGTTTAAATCCAGTGCAGAATTTTACATAAGTTTCATATTTCTCATCTTCAAATGTTGTTTTGCTTCTGGCTTCCTTTCAATTCCAAAATGGCAAAAAAAGACTCAGGTAAAAGCAGGTCAGACAGTTTAGTACCTGATTCTATTTGAATTTTTTTAGGTTAGGTTTTTGTATGAGAAAATTCATCAGAAACATTATACTGAAGAAGGGATTGCAAGATAGCTAATCTGTTTTAGATGAAAGGTCTTTACCACCTAGAGAAAAAACAACCAGCTGAGGAGTCAGGTACCATGTGCCACCTTAAACTTTGAAGCATTTCCACTACCACCTCACCAAACATCATATCATATCTGATGTCAGAGCAAATTTTGAAAGCCTGGAGCTCTTGAGCCAGAGCTTGAACTCATATGCAACTTTGAAGGTACCACAGGACATTGCAGCACAAAACACATACAACAGTTTTAAGCCATTTCCTATCATATGATGAAAGGCAGTTGAAGTCCTGTGTCATAAAAATTACAATGAGATTACATCTAGCTTTATGACAAGTTCCAGGTTGGTGAAATTTAAAATTGGGCACATCTCCTTGCAAGAAACATTACAATCTCGCAAAGATACTTGTAATCTTCTCTCTGAAATGTGTCTACTCTAAGTGCATGATTACAATATCTTAGACTTTTTTGTGCTAGCTCAAACATCCGAGTACCAGTTTGAATCAAGTGCCAAAGCAGCTTGATAAGATCTTACATTTTATTTACTTCATGGCATATTTCAGGCCAAATGTGTTTCAAAACTTTATACATTTTCCTTCTTGAGCCTTTAGTCTTTTGCCCTGTCAAAACCTCTCTCACATAAAAAATGTGTACTTTATAAATGTGATGATGGCATGTGAGCCACAGTGAAGGTTTTTCCAAAATTCTTATCAGGTTGGCATTCACTCCATTACACTGACTTGTGTTGGGTGAAATGGTGTCACAACAAACTGCCATGACCTAATCTGGGATATCATAATATTCAAGAAAGTTCTGAAGGCTAACTGCTTGCTCATGACCTCTTGAATAAGGTATTTGGATGATTCCTAGAAGGAAATCAACTGGCTCTAAGAATGTAGTAGTAGCACTAACTGCAAGCATCTCCACACCAACCATAATTTTTCTCTACTTCTTCAATTCTCTCACTGTCTTTGTGTTGAAGTGAAAGACAATATTAATGCTGTGAATTTGACTTAACATGTCTTCTCTGATGTCCACAGCTTCAGATTCTATAATTTCCCATTTAATTCTTTGAACATTTGACTGAGAAAGAATGATATTAATGTCAACTCCACTGAATTCCAAGCCAGTAACTGAGTTCAAAGATTTGCCACATCCCAATTCCAGCTTTAGGGGTAATTGGGATGACATGTTCCATGAGCTGATTGACAGAGGTCTCCAAAATTATTTTATCATTATTACTAGGTTTTTTTCATTGTTTTTATAGAAGATTGATATTCTTCACTGGAACTGCTACTTTCAGCAGTACTTTTATTTTTATCGTGTGGGACATAAGAATCATCTGTTATTTGGTGTTCACTTAAATTGGTTTCCTGATTTTTTAATTTTTAAAAATTAGACTTACTGCTTTCTCCTGTTTCATCCTTTCCTCCAAGATTTTTATTATTATCTTTTTTTACTGTTTTTGATCTTATCAAGTTTTTATCACATTCCTACATCACTACTTTTTCCCCCTCTGCAATATTGTTAAAAAAAAGTCTTCTTCCTTATCTTCACTGGATCTGTACCTGTCATTTTTTAGTATTTGAACTATATCTTTGGTCCTAATATCAAATAATTTGTCTGCTTTGCCCAAGAATGTGAGTTTTCTGAAAAAAATGTCCCACTTTTCCAGACAAAATAAAATTGTTCCAAAGCCTTCCAACTCCTAAATACTATTATTTCCTTTACAAGACAAAACTTGGAATTGCCTCTGGCTGATTTGCAACCACCACCTTTGCCTTGACAGATCAGATAACTTGAATTGCATGCCTATAAACAGGAAATTTTTGCTTTGATTGACTTGTACCCCAGTTTTGAATATGACAAATACCTCCTAATGACAAAACCTAAAGTCAACAATTTGTTTTGTGGTAACTGGGCTACAGGGTAGTCTAGGAGGAACATTTCTCTGTGAATTTCTAGGTTTTTGTGCTCTATCTTTATATTTTTTTAGGTGGCATATTTATCTAAAAATAAAGTTAAAAATAATAGCTTATTTATAACAAAAAATCAATAATAATATTTTGTAAAATCTTCTTTCACTTCTAATCACTTCAGTGTGGATTCCTAGTGGGGACCTCCTAGAGAAGGTTCTGTTTTTTAAGTTTACCTTCTCTGGGATCTAAACATCCACCCACGTGTTTGCCGTGTGTGGTGACCCAGGAAAGGGAAGAGAGGATCCTGGTGGTTGAGGGGTCCAACCTTAATGCATCACTTTGGCTTTGAACTGAAAAAATAGTAAAAAAACAGACCATTGGTAAACAACCACATCTTGAAGATTATGAACAGCAATCCTCAACACCCATATATTGTTTTCTAATATTACATTCTTTACCAGACAAATCTTTAGGGCAAATGTCTCTCTCTTTTTTTTTTTTTTTTATTCAGAAGGGACTAGAGGGTCTTGCTGGTTCTTCTAAGTCAGTCAAAAAGCTTCCTTCTGGTGGTATATTGATGGAAACATCCACTCCTAAACACAGTGAACTCCTCTTGCATTGTAAGGCCATTGAGGTTACTACTCTGAATTTGTCATGAGGGGTTATTGCTGAGAGGGCTTTGAAGAACAATCCTCAGTCAGACATCTTCACTGGTTTCTCCACCTAAGGAGTTTCTGCAGTGAGGCATATCTTCACTCACAAAGATGGAATTATGATGCTGACCAATGTCATAATTATAAAATTTAAATTGCTACATCCACCTGCCACCATCAAGATTTATCTTAATTGCAAGGTATGGACACCTATTCTGAACCCTCTCAGATGTTTCCAACGTCACCTTGGTGGGTGGAAGGAAAAGAGGTACAGCATTTGAAAATGGTTCACAACATTTCTTACCCTGAAGCTCAAAAGTTACTGTCCACCACTACATCTCAAGACATATGCTGTGGCACTTCGTTCTACTGCTACAATGGAAGGGCAGATTGATCTCTCTGTGCCTCCAAAATAATCGTTCTCAAATCCTGTGAAAAGTCTTTTCCTCTCCATGATTAAGGAAGTTGATGAATCAATGTCAACACCCATCTCTGTCCTTACCATTCCTTCCAGCAGATTCCTGGATCCATTTCCTTTGGTTCTGGGTTTGGGTGTTTCTTTAAGTCCATCTTCTTCTCTGACCCGAGATGCAGAACAATCACTGGAACCTTCTTCTAATGACAGAGACTTGCCCAATCAAACCAAGTCAGGATCCTTGGAGGTCAACAAACCTCCTTCGAATAAAGGAAAAAGACGTGGTCGAAAACAGAAGAGCTCTCCATCACATTCACCCATAAGTAAAAATAGCCATTGTGATACAGTGGAACTGTCGAGGTTTACATTCTAATCTGGATGATATCAAAGCACTGATTAATTATTACCATCCGGTATGTCTTTCCTAAGAGGAAACATTTCTGAAACCTGCTGATACAATCACCTTGTTTATTGAAACTAAGTTAAGTAAACAGTAGTTACCAGAATATAAGGTTAGATACAAGTCTGTAAAGCAATGTCTTATAAATATAAACAAACCACCTACTGCAAATGCAGATTAGATGTTACATCAAAGTTAAATTTTGCAGCAATAAAGAACTTTGACTAAGACATTGTTTCATATGTTAATGTAATTTTGAAATTCTGAAAGTTCTATAAATCTCACAGACAAATACTTCACAACTAATTAATGCATTATTTTAAAACAGGCAAGAGTACTCATCTCCAATTAAGGAAAAAGCTTTAATTTAAATTATTTCACGAACTTTAGATTAATTCTTAATAATTTGGTGTAGAATATCCTGCTTGAAAAATAAAATTTGACCTCAACATTATTCACGCCTGTTCTCTCGTCATTTAAAAAGCGAATGTTGAGCTTTGTCTGCTTACATAGACTTTGAATGGGAAAGAGACATTACAATTTGTAATACATTTACACCACAAAATGTTTAAAAGTACACATGCTGGAAAAATATGTTCAAGTGAATAGGAAGAGAGTTCAACAGAAGAAAAAAGACAATCATAAATTGATTGTCTAAACTAACAGTGGATTTAAGGAATATTTACAACTTGTAACTTCTCACTGCAGGCCTCTTTTTAGGTTAGAACAAGAGCTAGATTTAAAAATTCAACTGTTTTGTTTTCTTTCTCCATTTTCTTCTTTAACATAGTTGATATTTTCTGTATCTATTTTGGAACAATACTGTTTTAAATTTTGTATATTATCTCCTGACAATCTGGAAATTAAAGTTACTTTTAGTTTAACACAAAGTTTTTAAATTTCAGATTCATTTGCTTATTTCAAACAAATTGTCTGAAGTTGATACAGTTTTACCCTGTTACTAAATTGCATTTTAAAACTTATAAAATGAACAGTTTTACTTTGTACTTCAGTGACAATACTATGACTTACATTTGGAAATATTAATCAAAAGGAAATTCAATAGGAGCTTATACTTCAAGCTGGCATATTCTTTCATACTTGAAGCTTTTATTATTGTTTTAAAATTTCGCATTTCCTCATGATTAGTATTTTTATGTTTTTGTGGCATACATTATTTTCGTAATGACAGATTTCACCATCTTTATTATCTCACTGAAAACAAGTGTTCACTGTTTGCACTGATTTTATCCTATTCGCAACAACCTGATCCCTGAATTATCCATGCCAGTACTTTTATTTAAATATTTATTCAGACTTATTCCAAGCTCTGTAACACTGGAAACAAATACCAAAACTTACATGATTAATCTGGATTCCTTTTTGAGATTTATATAAACCTTAGTAAATGAAAAACAGTAAAGTTAAGTAAAACAAGTAGACAATACAGGTGTTGGAACAAATTGTTATATTTTTATTTTCTTATAATTTGTTAAATCAATTTCAAATTCAGCCAAGCAGTGCAAAAATCCTGCTTTAAAATCATATATATAGACTTTAAACAATAAAATATGTCAAAGCCATGCAATTTTAGTTTTATGTATGAAAGAATGTAACTGAAAATAAAATGTAATTGTTCCATTGAGGATATTATACCAAAAACATTCAACTCTGAATGACAAAATGAATTACAAAAACTTACATGGTTGTGCCACACAAAGAATTACTATAAAACCTGACAATTTCTAAAGTAAACAATATAAGTGACAGGCCTCAGTTAATGTTAATTGAAACATAATATCTTTAAAAATAAAGCAAAAGGTGTTTGATGGATTGAAAGCCAATTTTTAAGTTTTCAAATATATTTATGAGATCAAATTCATAAAGTAGAATTGATAAGTACAAGCTCAAACCATTGATGAGTAAAATTAGTTTTTATTTTAATCCTATTAAGGTCTAACTAGTTTCTTTTAGCATTTCTGTATTAAAAAATAACTTGATATTTTATTAAATACAAAATTATTAGGGAGTTATATGTTGTTGTTTTTTCCTTTTCAAATCATAATAGTTATGAATGGAACAATATTTGGAGAGAAAAATCCCCATAAATATCTTGTGAAATCTGTAAGTGGAAGATGATAAATGGAGGTGAAAATGGTAGCTTTTGTTGGTGATACTGGGATGGACTTTTGGTTTACTTTTGTCTAGTGCATAGAGAAGAAATTACAAGCTGGAATGTGAAAGTTCCTTCATTCACTTATAAAAATATCTTTATCCAACCTGTATTCATCTTGCAGACTTTGTACTTACTGTATACCCTTTTGGTGGAAGATCACCCAAGCACTGAAACCACATGAAAATGTACCATATTTTTTGGTGTATAAGATGCATTTTGTTAAAAGAAAAAAAAAAAGGGGTCTGAACCCCCTTCCTGCGTCCTATACGCAAAAGGTTAAAAATTTTATGCCCCTACTACTTTTGAAATATTCTAAAAAATAAAAAAATTAAATGCTAATGTTTAACAATTAAACAAATGATAACTGTAAAAAATATTTCCCCAAAGATAGCCTTGAAAATATGGGTGTGTCTTACACAAAGGTGCATCTTATACTCTAAAAAATACGGTAACTATTTAGTTTTTGTAAATTAACATATATCATAATTAATCCCAACACAAACTAAGAAAATGTGACTGACTGAGTCTAATGAATGGTTTGAAAAAAACAACAAAAACAAACTGAGGAGGTAAGAGTCAAACACATTATTCCCAGAACCTCACTGATCATGTTTGATAAACATGTCGAGAGAGAAAGATCACTACTCCAAGAAAACCTGGATATAAATTTATGTTCACCATAATTCATTGGGCATTATATTCATGCTTCCCTTGGAAACGTTTCAAGTTCAGATTTCCTTATGTTAATTTCACATATAAACATGTTTTAACAGTACCTCAAATTATTTTCCCACTTCAGCCAACCACAATACAAACATGTTATAATTAGACCTGGGCAATAAATTGCTTATTTAGGAGCATTTATTACATCAGTTAAGAGTCATGTAATTGAAATCATGATAAATCATTTAATGTCACAAAAGTAACAAATTAATCATAATTAGCACTTCTAATTATCACTGTTTTAGATTATTCCAACTATCCAAATAATTAAAACACTACAACTACTATTCATTAATTCATGGTTGTTCAGCTAAATCAATCTGTTACAAAAGCATTCTTCTAAGTATTTCTGGTCACACCTACATTCGATTATTCCAACCACATAAGTCTCACATGAGAACTGATTAGTTAAATGTGATTAATGCATCTAACAATCAATCAGTTCACTAATCACATAGCTCCAGTTAAAACAGATATCAAAGAAAAGTATATCCTATTAGAAAAAGTAATTTATGATAAAAAAAAACTTGAAATACCTGAGAAGCCACCATTAAAAAATGTCTGTTTAACATTGAAAAAACAAAACGAAACATATAAAAAACAGAAACTAATAAACAAAACAGATAATCCCAAGACATTATACAAGTTTTAAGTGGATTGTTATATAAAGGTATAACTGCCCTCTTTCAACTGTTCATTATGCAATGTTCAGATAAAAAGTTCCACTTTAAATACCAAATTCCTTGGCGTCATCTTCTGTAAAGTCACCATAGCGCCACAGATTCAACTAAAAAAAAGAAAATGAATTTAATTTAGTGTACTTTTTAATTTTACAGAAATTAATGTTAACCTTCCATAATATTATATACACTGCTGGCCAAAATCTTAAGGCCAAAGAAAAATATACATTTTCTGTTGTTAGACTCACCCACTTATTTCAGTAGAGCTTCGAAAATGAAAATAAGAAAAGGGAAAATAAAAATAAAAATTTTTTTAAGAACTTAAAAAGGAAAATGTGACAACTATGAAATTAGCCTAAATACTAGCTGGTCAAAAGTTTAAGACCATACCAAAAAGAAGTTCTAAACAGGATATAAAATGCCCAACAAGAGGTTTCAGTAGTGAGTTGCACGACCATCATTACGAATAACTGCAAACATTCGCTTTGGTATGGTCGATATAAGCGTTTGCAGAAGGCTAGCTGGAATGTTATTCCAAGTCGTGAAGATGGAATTGATGTCCATTTCTATAGACTTCCCCTGCCATCCATCCCAAAACATTTTCAATGGGGTTCAGTTCTGGCAAACATGCTGGATGTTCCAAAAGAATCACGTTATTCGCCATGAAAATGTCCTTTGCCCTGCAGGCATTGTGGATTGCAGCTTTGCCCTGCTGAAAGATCCACACAAGGGAAGGCATTCAGTTAATAAGGATGCTCTCTCCAACATGCCAATGTAGCCAGCTGCTGTTTGATGCCCCTGTATAACCTGAAGCTCCATTGTTCCATGGGAGGAGAAAGCACCCTAGATCATGATGGAACCTCCTTCACTGTGTCGTATAGAAAAAGTCTCAGGTGGGATATCCTTATCGTGCCAGTAACGTTGGAAGCCATCTTGACCATCCAAGTTAATTTTTTCTCATCAGAGAACAAAACCTTCGTCTACTTTTCTACATCCGATGTTTGGTGCTTCTCACCAAAGTTTAACCAAGCTATTTCTTGGTGTGGAAGAAGGCATGGCCTTTAAAAGACGTTTACGGTTTTTAAAGCCTTTCTCTCGTAGATGTCGTCTTATTGTTCTTAAGCTGCATTCTGTGTCCGTAAAGACCTTAAGCTGGTTCGACAATTGGCTGGTGTCTTGCTGGACAAACTGTCGAATCCCCCTGCTCAACGCCGGCGAAATTTTCTTGGGCCAACCCCTTGCAATTCTCGTTCTGTATCTCTCAGGATCTTTTAAGAAATTTGCAACAGTAGTTTTACTATGCCCAATCTCACCAGCAATGGCACGTTGAGAGTGACCTTGTTTTTGCGGCTCGACAATTCTGCCACGTTCAAACTCTGTCTACCTTTTATCCTTTGCCATGTTTTTACCCAACGTAACACAGGAGATGTCAATGGGAAATGATGACAATGCTAATGTTTGAACACAAATGACTAAATTTCATTATGTGTTTACCAATTAACGCTTCATTTAAGTATGGTCTTAAACTTTTGACCACCCAGTATTTAGGCTTATTTTATAGTGTTCACATTTTCCCTGTTAAATGCTAAAAAAAATTTTATTTTTATTTTCCCTTTTCTTATTTTCATCTTTTGAAGCTCTACTCAATTAAGTGGTTGAGTCTAACAACACAAAATGCATATTTTTTTTCTTTATGCTCATTGACTATAAGATTTTGGCCAGCAGTGTATATACATATTATAATATTCTACTTTACTAATATGGAAATTGCACCAAAATCTCTCGTATCATTTCTGTCAATCTAATTTATTATGAGTCTTTTTTTTTTATTATCCTAAGAACTACCAATCTACAATAAGAAGCACTTAAAATTTATTGTTACAAAAACAAATACAAAATAAAATTTTTGTGACTGCTTTAGTTGGAACATGGAAACAGGACAAACAAATGCATGAAACTAACAAGCAAAGCTTGGTTTCACTTCAATCTTGTTTTTCAGGAAATGTTACTTCAATTTAGTATTTTTATTCTATGATACATAGTACCTTACAAAAATGTAGCACACAGAGAAACAAAAAGGTGTTCAATATTAAGGCAGATGGTGAAATTAAAATACTAAACAAAATTTATTTAATATAAAATAAGTAAATATTTGAACATAGAAAACTTGGAAATCAAGTCAACAAGGCTACTACAAATGAATGAAAACCAGATTCACTTACCCTTTGCCACCGAGCTGTTTTTTCAGCACTTTTGTACTCAGTGACAACTTTCTGTAATTTCTTTTCCTTTCTATTTTCAACCATTAACAAACCTTCAGATATCAAGTTCTTTAAAATGTCCTCTTTATCTTCAGACATATACAATGTTACATACTCAATACCACCAACCCTATATTCCACGTTTAACAACAGAGCTCGGTTGTCTGTGTCCTGAATTAGGGCATGCCGAGCATCTTCTATATACTCTGACTGTGGAGAGAAAGATTTGTTTTTAACAAACTAGAAGTAATAAAGTTATCCACAACTGTACAGTGTGGCTTGTAAGTCCCTACCCGTCCATATGTTATTATGTTATATTCAATTATGCTTGTATTATAAATTTCTTTTTTTTCAGAGAAATATGGAAGCCCATTTACCCTTGAAGAGCGTATTGTGACAAGTACATGGGTACATGAGTGCAAGAGTACTGGTGACATCACACAGATACACTGGATACATAAGATATATGGATGGGTATGGACTTATGGGCCACCCTGTAGATTTTATTAGCTCATGTTTTAAACCACAAACATAACTATTTTTATATTTAATAAAAATTCAATGACTATGTAAGCACTGTTATACTTGATCCCATTCTTAAGACAAACTTATATAAGGATTTAATCACATAGCAATTTACTTTGTAACTATGTAAACATACCCAGATATATAAAACTTATATAAATTATATATATATATATAATCCAGATATGGATTAACGAGATTCTCACTGTCCCTATCTACTATCTAGCAAAACCACAGCCAAGGGAACGGGCTTGGAGAAATCACCGTTATTTCTCTGCTTATCAATAAAAGTGTTAATACCCATACCAGCCATTCTGTGATACAAAGTAATAATTTGTGCTAAATTCCTATTCTAGTCTAAGAGGAAAAAGTTTTACTTTTTATTGCAACTTACATCTTCTGGCATAGAGATGCATGCTAGTCCATACTCATGTGCTGCAGGAGAAAGACCCTGATAGATTGTGGGAAGAACAGCCAATTTTGTAGGGTCTGTGACTTCTCTCTGGAGATTCAAGCACAATTGTTATTCCTTCATTGCTAAAGGTTATCCTTTTATAATCAAAATAATAATAAGTAAAATGGTGTTAATAAGACATAAAATGCAAAAAATTCAATCAAGGTAACTTATGCAAAAACAAGTTAAAGTAAGAACAATGTTTTAAATGAACAATAAAAACTTTGGTTGATGACCAAAATTAAGACTACAACTTTTGTTAACTTTGAAACAGTGCTTGCTTGCACTACCTGGTGGTTAGGACGCTTGACTCGCAAGCTGTGGCTTGTGGAATTGAATCTTTTCACGAATTATGCCCATTCAGTCATTGCAACATTATAAGGTAACAGTTAATGCTACTTTTTATTAGAAAAAAAGTTGCCCAAAAATTGGCAGTGAATGTTGCTGCCTAACATTCTAGCCTATCACTTCAAAATTAAGGACGATTAATGCTCTGTAAACAATGATGAAAAATAGACAAGATGCATACCCCACACAGTTCAGGAGGAATGATAAACTCCTAAGAATGTGTACGTTTTCCAACTGGCAAACAAATACGTTCACCAACATTGCATATGCATTTAGTATTTTTTGATAACTTCAACAATACAAAGAGATATACCACATTTATCTTCACAGAAAAATTATATCACTTATTGACAAAAAATGCTCTGGAAACTCTCACCATAGGTTGACATTTGGACCTTATATAAATAACCACAGCCCTACTACAAGCTATGTCTGGTCATCAGAATTCAACATTGTTGCTTTTTTCTTGGTTTAACCTTTAACAAGCCTGAAAACAAAACAATTAACTCTTTCTTTTAAGCATCTTTGCAGTACAGCTTGAAACAAAGGTTGGCACTTGCCTAATTCAATTAAACCTGGAATATAAGAAAATGTTAATCTTTTCACTTTTAGACTGGCAAATCTTCATTTTAGACATAAAAAAAAGTTTCAATCAAACTAGTGTATTAGTATTTTCAATTTAAACACTTCATGGGACACATGGGCTCAGCAAACAGGTTAAGGGTCATCAAGTTGAAGGCATCAGCATTTAGAACTATTGATCAAAAAGAGAGAAACCAGCTGGTGGAACCTACTGTTTACTAGCTACAAAGTAGTAGGATTCCTCATAATAGTCATAACTGTAAAGCTTTATTCAGCAGCCTACTATTGTTTCAACCATAGACCCTCAAACCTGCAGTTTGTAAGTTACATAATTTGTATGTGCAATGTTGAAATAAAAATCTTAATAGGGTAGTAACACACATGGCTTAAATGAAAACTATTAAATGTTTGAACACTAAGTAACTTCCACTTCATGGTACAGTGTCAGAAAATGGCAGTATAAAACAAGGAATTTTTCACAAAAAAATTACCCCACACCACAAAACAGATACCCAAAGTTTACTTGATTTAGTCATATAAAAGAGAAACTTAATCTTCTAAGAAAATTTAACAGAAATAATAAGTACATTAATTTTAAAAAATGATTTAAAATTCACAGCATCAAGAAATATCCATTATGGTTTGCTTGTTCAAATCAAGCAGTTTTAAACTCCAATGAAAAAAAAAAGCAATTACAGATTTAATGTTTTTAATGATTATTCAGATTTCAAAACTTTAAATGATTTGAAACCTTTATACTTTACATTACTTTATCTTAACTCACTACCCATTTTGTCAATTCAACAAACCTTGTAACCACCATAATAAATACAAAATAAATCTAAATTACTTTTTTCTCTTTCTGGAATGATGGCAAACTGTAATAGGAAAACACAACTGATTATCCTAAATGAAACAATTTTCAACATTTAAATAAACAAATGCGATTACATTTGTTTATCCTAAATAGCTTCAATCTCATAATGGTTCACATCTATTTATATTTAACTGTATTGTTTTAATGCCTTTTCAACTAAGTCTAATTAAAAATTCCACCACTTAAGTTGTAAATTTCTTGCTGAATGTGCACCTTATCTTGCACTGAATTACATAATGCACAACCTGCTGGCAAGCATACCATGAGAAAAATTATTATTATTATTTTTCAGTTATCTCATCTAATCTAATGGGTATCTAATTTTAACATTAGTTCTGTAAAAATAAATAAATAAAGAATACACGTGAAACCCCAAAAATATAGTACATTAATATCTAATAACTGGCCCATTTATTTTTTCTTCTGTCAAATGTCGATGAAACTTGACTTATTTTTTTATACTAATTTTATTATTACAGTAAATAATGTTTTTACTGAATTAAATATTGCACTTAGAAAGAGCAAATAAATAACATGCCAAAGCAAATAATATCCTATAAATACCATAATTCTAATGGCTCATTAAGTTGATTTCTAGGAGAATAAATTTGAATCTGAATGAGAAAATAGAAATCGTCCTTTAAAAAAACACTAATATAAATGTTATTTACAAGGTTAAAACACTGGCTTTCTATTGGTTATAAATAATATAGCATAAAACATTAGGGTGACCTACTAGCAATTTGTGAGAGATGATGTGAGACATGGGTGTGATTTTGTATTTAATGACTCTGTAAACAAAAACAGATTAAAGGCTATAAAAATTATATTTTGCCTGAGTAACATTTATAACATAATAAATAATTTATGTTAAATATCATGTTCCTTGGAGGAGTGGCAAAAAAAATTAGAGAAGAGGGAAGACTTTGACAGCTAATGTTACAATTTTCATACTAAGGGAGAATAAGAGTTTTTAAATATATTTCCTTATACAATCAAGAACATAAAAGTTAACAAAATATGGTCTACAGATCACATTTTGATAAGTTTATTTGTATACAATGATAATAAAGTAGTTTACATTTTGAGTGTGAATCTTTAAAAGACCGTGAAAGCGCATTTTGACTCACCCATTGAAAAAGTTAACTTTGTTGTATACCATACTAAAAGTATTTATACTGTAGTTTAGTGAATGGATTATGATTATAATGTTTTGTAACTCAACACAAGACATTTTTTATGCAGTTACATATAACACACAATGTAAAATTACTTCATATTGCATGAAGTAACATTTTCATTTCAATTCTGAATTATGACAACTGAACTGAAGTTACAGTGACATTTGGGAAAGCAAGTCGTTCTCCATGTTTTCTTATTTTAGTCAATGAATAAATTTCACAATTATTTCACCTGTCTTCCCTATCTTCCATTTTCACAAAGTTGTTTTCATCTTTATTTATGTCAAGAATATAAAGATTAATTATTAATTTGTCCATTGTTTTAATTGTCTTTCATCAGAATATAAAATGAACATTTACATTTCTTGGCTTCTGGTTCACTTTCTTTGTGAACTGTGAACAAAGAACTGTGGTAATAAAACCAATATTAAACAGAGATGGAAAGTTAAATGAGAAAAACTTAATAGATAATAATCATCTCAATAATTTCTCAAATATAGACCTATATTTTGGGATGGACTAAAGTTTAAATTATTTATAAATACATTGTTTACAGATGGTACTCCACAGATTTGTGTAAAAAGGAAGTTGAAACATTTCTAACTTTTCTTTGAAAATTACATTTAACAAATGTTAAAAAAAGAAAAAACAGCATTTCTCAAACATTTTAGAATTAAAATGTATTGAAATTGATAACTAGTGTGAGATTTAATAATAGTTTATACACAATTTTTCTTATTAAAGTGAAAAATATTTTACTAATATCTACCCAAAATTCACACTTATCTTAATACATTACAAATGTAATTTAATGTTAAAGAAACACCACTTACATTGCCAAAATCAATATAAAAGACATGAACAATGTTTCCAGCCACTTTCTCTATACGAGCTCGATACCACTGATCATCTACAAACTTGGAAGCACATAGGACACCTTTCCTGGGTGTAAAGGAACCAGGGAGAGGAGGATTGGAAGCCAATTCCTCTCGCAGCTTACTCATCATTTCCTCAAGCTGTGGACCTAAAGTGTTACGAGTTTTAACATTAAAAGGGTTTTTTTACCTAAAACACCCCAAAAAACAGCAATTCTACATAAGAAACAAATTTCTGTTTAAACAGTAATGTTCAT
The DNA here is from genome assembly GCF_004210375.1 of Tachypleus tridentatus. Classification (NCBI taxonomy): domain Eukaryota; kingdom Metazoa; phylum Arthropoda; class Merostomata; order Xiphosura; family Limulidae; genus Tachypleus; species Tachypleus tridentatus. Next base: position 178,054,775 of record NC_134837.1, on the reverse strand, counting down.
AGATTATACCTTCTACAATTAGGGTGAAGCTCCACTCTAAACAACTATCGAAAATAAAAATGAACAAGTTAATTATTGCATCATTAATAATGTCTATAACAATAAAATAGCAGTAGACAAACTAGTGTTTTTCTTTTAACCATAAAAAAATGAAAACATAGATGTTTGTTTTTATCACTAGATTCTTTGAACATAACAAGCAGAGTCATACTCAGGGGTGTAAGTGTAGCCAAAGTGCACTGGAGCACCATTCAACTACCTGCAATTTGAGATGGATCCCACTTTAGAAGATAAAAATATGCATACAAAAAATAATTTATTCAGTTTTTGCCCAGAGAGTCAGAGAACACTCTAGCTTTTATGATCCTTTGTGTCTATTGATAGAGCTCTAACAGACTACCTAGAACTCATACGTTGCTACTTTCCTTCAGGAGTTGGCATCAGGCACCATGTGACTACTTTGGTTATTGAAACACTTTATAAAATGCATATGGTAATTATATTGCATGTTTAAAATGTCAGGATAAATCAAGGAAGGAGCATACCTTCTTCCACGTGTTGAGCATAGAATTTTAGATTTGATTGGACTTCAGTGATGATGACAGATCTGTAACTGATCTTTCTCTCAACATTATCTTCCTTTTTCTCTTCCTCTTTTGGTTCCTCAAATCCTGTCCATATCTTATAAGAAACAAAACCACATTTGTTTCAAACTTTCTTTACAATTTTTTTCAAATACATAAATTTCTGGATTGATGAAGCATCTCATATCTTCCAAGATAAAATATTACCCCTTCCCCCATAATAAATTTGTACAGAGCTAAATGATACTGCAAACACTTGTGTTCAATACGTGAATTTTATATTACATCCAATTTTACATTTTTAACTAGTTTACTTGTATGAAAAAGTTTAGGTGGGGATGTCCTTAGCATCCACCCTCCCTTCTCTGTTTTAACCAAATAACCTTCTAAATTGTGAATTACCAAAATTCCAAATCAGCATCTACAACCATGAATATCTTTAGTACACAATTTTTGTCTGATCAGTTTATTGTAACACTCCAATTCACTTGTTAGTTGGCATCAGGAGTCGATGGTGGACACAGCATAATCATTATAATGAAATCACAGTTCACATTTCATTAGCTCTATAATTTTTATAGAGGAGTGGAACAATAGAACTCTGAAAGGTGGTGCTTTAGAATATTCTGCTCTTTACAGCTCAAAATAATTTTTTTCAGATTATGTATGATTTCCACTTAACTAATTCTATACAGTTTCTCCATTTAAATGTAAAAAATTTGGAGAAGTCATTTATTTAAAAAAACTGTTGCACTAAATATTTTCTGGTTTACACAGCAATGGTGTAGCATAGTATTCATAGATTATTTGCACTAGACTTATTAAAGTCAGAGTAATCATTTGGTTAAAGTAACTGTTTAATCAAGTACTAAATATCAATAAATGAAATTTTCTATCAATATAAATCCTCCCAAGTTTGAGAAGCTAAGAGAATTATTTTAAGGCTCTTAATGGCATAGTTAGAAAGCCAGTTACATAATAGTTATGTGACATTGTTTGCTTTATTACTGTCATCATTTTGTGTTTTAGCTGCACTATTTAAATAAATAAAAATTCTTGCCATAATTATACAAAGTAGGCTTAATTATCATTACTCATTAAGAGCACAAACATGTTCACCAAGCAACATGCAACTAATATGGTAGGATTATTAGTTTAGATGTGATTCAAAAGGAAATGAAACATTACAGTTAAGTATAAATAAATGTGTACTGTTAAGAGCTTGAACATAAACAACAGTATTTTCCTGTTGAAAAAGTCTGCAGTCATTCTAGAAAAAGTAAAAGGTAATTTAGATTTATATCATATTTGTTATAAAGTTCTTCAAATCGACCAAATTGGTAGATGAAAGAACAGAAAAGATGTAAAGTTTCACTGGTTATTTATGCAAGCAAAATTTGAAAATTTCAGAAGAAAAGCATTTTTAATCTTAACATAAAAATCACTTTGTATTTGGTAATAAATCTTTAGCAATAAATACCTAATAAAAATCTGATTTTTTGTGTACAAAAGACTTATAATGATTACTAAAAGCTTGCCAGATTCGATAACTATACACAAAGTTGCAGTATGAAAACTGATGGTTACAAGGGCGGTCAGTCACAATGACAGACCTGCATAAGGAAAGAGTTAAAGAAACCAAGTGTCAACATAGATTTATTTTAAATTGTATATCTGTTGCTCTGTTTATTTTAAATTATCTATTATGTTTTCCCTCCATATCAAAATGTCAGTGCACAACCTGGCAAGATGTTGACAGTTAGTGTTAGGTTCATGATAATGGGTACACAATCAATTTCATGTATTCTACCTGTACACAAACATTAACTGTAGGAAACAAGTGGCCTATATGTATGTATACAATAAGTTTCATGTATTCTACCTGTACACCAACAATAGCTGTAGGAAATAAGTGATCTGTATGTATGTATACAGTCAGTTTCATGTAGTCTATCTGTACACCAACATTAGCTGTAGTAGGAAACAAGTGGCCTGTATGTATGTATTCATACATGCTCACAGAATTACATTAGTTGCTCTGATGCATATAAAGATATGCCACATTAAAGAATACTGAAAACTTGAGACTTGTTAGTAACATGCCTGGAAAAACCCAAACATAGCAGTATTACTGTATGTTAGATAATGTTTATGTTTTAAGGAAATGTTAATTTAAAACAAATGTTAAAAGAGATAATTTTATTTCATTTTAAAGTCATCATTCTTAGGAATAAACAGTCGCTGATCATGTGAAAATAGCTGTGTAAAAACGTACATACACCTAGAGGTGCTTGTTACTGATAAAAAATAAACAGTAAGCAGCACACATTGACAGAATATGTCACTGTCACAAATAAAAACTCCGAGTTGATTAAAAAGTTAAAAATAAGCAGTGACTAATGATCTGTGAGGGTAATTATTTCAAAACTGAAACCTACTTTTAACCAATGGAATTTGTTTCTACATTTTTCTTCAAGGTAGCCTTATATCACACTGGTGTTATTTCAACATATTTAATACACATAAGAACTAAATTTTCTTAAGATTACAGTTTTGAAAATTCCTTAACTAATTTTACAACAAAATCAACAAAGATTAGAAAAAACTCCAACATCATGAAAAGAATTAGCCTGAGATGTGGAATGAGTTTCAACAGCATTTTTACCATAACAAACATTTCTCAATTTTCCATTTGTATATATATGAAAGAAAAAAAGTATTTGCAAAAATTGACATAAACTTTCATGCTCAAATGTTTCAGATAGTATTTATCATGTGGCTAAAAACCCTGAACAATAAGGTACAGTTACAAAGAAAGTGTTCATACCCCTGCATCCCGAGTAGTTTTTTGCTCAAAACTTTAAAAGTATCATGATTAGGATAATGAAAGTAGAGTATATTATAAATATTATACTAAAACACATCTACATAAATTTTTATGTAAATTGAACGACAAATAAACTGTTTATAAACAAATAACCACACAAAGGAGGGGCAGAAAGTAATTGTGCATCAACTTTAATGGTAACTTGTGTTGCATTTCAGGTGAATTACTTGGTGCAATCTCTCCTCATAGCCCTCCATGATCGTTTGACAGTACAGAAGGCCTCCAACTCTTGCAAGTTTTTCGGATGATGCCGATGAACCCTGGTCTTCAACTCATGCCAAACGTTTTCAATTGAGTTGAGATCAGGTGACTGCGATGGCCTCTCCAGAACACTTATATGGTTCCTCTGCAACCAGGATTGCACATATTTCAATGTGTGCTTAGGGTCATTGTTGTCCTGGAAGATCCAACAATGCCCAAGCCACAAGTTCCCGAGCATCATTCTTGATATATAATATATCAACGTACTCTTCTTTTTTCATGATTCCGTTGACGCGGTGAAGGCTGCCTACACCAGAAGAGCTGAAGGAACCCCATAGTATGATCGAGTCACCTCCGTGTTTAACAGTAGGGACAGTGTTCTTTGGAAGATTTTGTTCCCCCTTCTTACGGAAAATATTGCGAACATTAATGTAGCCGAAAAGCTCTATTTCAGTCTTGTCTGACCAAAGAATACTCTTCCAATAGGTAAATGGTTTATCTAAATGCTTTCTCGCATACCTCAATCGTGCTTCTAAATGAACAGGCTTTAAATAAAGAGTTCTATGAGGACAGCATGCTTTGAACCCAAAAGAGCGTAACATGTTCATAACTGTAGAGATGCTTACTTCAACCCCAGTTACCCTTACCAGTTTCTGTATATCATTACGTGTTAAACGAGGGTTTCTACTAACTTCTCTGAGAACCTTCCTCTTGGTTCTCTCTGGAATTTTTTGAGAGGCGTCTGGAATGAAGGAGGTTAGCAGTTGATCCTGTAAGCTTAAACTTGGCAATTATGCTTTGAACAGTAGATTTCAGCGCATTAAGTTGTGTAGCAATACCTGAAAGAGACTTGTATTTTACAATAATTCGTTTTTTTAAATCACTGGACAGTTGTTTCCTGTTCTCCATGATGACCAAGCAGATAATGACAAAGATGGTGCTAAATTACCAGAAGTACATTTTTTGCAGGCTAAATTTCAATAATTATGAACCCAGTGTCTAGTTCTGGAATGGTATAATGTAGTTTATTCACCAAACTAAACAAAATCTTTATGGGAAAATCAGTTTTTTTCACACATTCTGAAATGTATGAACACTTTCTGCTCCTCCTATTTTTGGTTATTTGTTTATAAACAGTTTATTTGCCATTCAATTTACATAAAAATTTATGTAGATGTGTGTTAGTATAATATTTATAATATACTCTACTTTCATTATCCTATTCATGATACTTTTTAAGTTTTGAGCAAAAAACTACTCGGGATGCAGGGGTACGAACACTTTCTGTTGTAACTGTACATGTTTATCATGTGGCTAAAAAACCTGAACACTGTACAATAAGGTACATACCTTATCTCCTCTCTTTTTTGCTGAATTTTCAGCTATCTGCAGTGCACTGTAGTGCGGGCTACGCTCAGCTGTAAAGTGGACAGATGCAAGTCCTTCTTGAACTAATGCTATAGATAAGTTGATGTTATCAATCCACATCCAGCCAATGAAATTTCCAGCTTTATCCATGGTTTCAACTTCAATTTCCACCTGTGATAAAAGATGAAGAAAATCTGTCAATAAGCCCAACTAACAGTAGCAGAAAATAAACACAAAACTCTTGGATTAAAACCATAAAGAAAAAAGGACATTATCTTCAGTATTTCAGACACTCTAGCACTTTTGAATACAGAAGCCATAAACCTTACTACAATAGTTACTACAGTTTCATTAACAGTCCAATGGAGGTACATCATATACCATACAGTGGAATGGTATATTAATACTTTTCACTTTCATAAAGTTTAGTATCCATATTTTTAGTAAAATATTTTTAATAAACTAAAATAAAGATTTGCCCATAAACATACTGAGTATTTATTTTGAATCGTCTGTGTACAAAGTGATTTTCATGTTATGATTAAAAATACTTTTCTCCATCACAAAAATCATAAATTTCACTTGTGTAATTTCTAAGACCTCCTAAACACATTTCAGATGTTTGTTTTCAGTAAAACTTTATATTTTATCTGTTATTTTCTCCACCCTACCTCTATACAAGGGTGGTCAATTTGACTTACCTTTATCCTCCTCCAACGAAATAAGTCTAAATTACCCTCCATTTCTTTCCAGATTGACGTCAAATGTAACATGAAACCATGTTTATCCTAATTAGCTTAAATTACGCTACCCACTTACATTACCCAACAGCTACTCCAAGCTTTTTGCATGCATGCCTTGTGAAACATTATTATTGTTTATTTTACTTAATCTAACCTTAACTAACTGAAGAGATGCCAATTTTTACACTGTTATTACTTTCATAACAATAAATAGAGAGTACACATAAAAAAACGAAATAAAATACTTACACAAAGTATTTTTTTTTTTGCTCCAGACTATCACATAATGTTTACCCTATTTTTTTTAACAGTAGTAGTGCATTAAATAATCCACTAAAGAACACAAACTAATAACATGGAAGAAGCAGATAATTTCATCTGACAATCACAATTTTCCTGTCTTTCTAACTATATGACAAGAGTTGTTACAAATGCATCCAAGCTAGGCACTGTGATTCCTGTTGGAACCCAAGTTGATTTGCAAGTAAAATTGACTACTCTGTGTTCAGAACACAATGTTATACAAGTCATTATTTGATAGATGAAAACCTTGACTTTCCATTGGTCATAGGTAATATATAATTAAATGTTAGTAATAAATTCAGAAAGAGAGGATGTGACAGGATTTTCTACTTGACAGCTCTGTAACCATAAGCAATTTAAGGATATAAAAATTATTGTTTGCCTGAACAATGATGATTTTATAGTGAATAATTTACATTTAATTTTATAGTTTCTTGAGGGAAGGGAGGTAAAATAGAGATGAGGAATTACCTATAAAAATGTGTAACGTGTCACACTAGTAGAAATTCAAGATTAAAAAAAATATTACCTTATGCAATTAAAAACACAAAACTTGTATACTATTAAAAGATGGGTTATTAGCCAAAATGTTATGCAATACTAATGGGTATAACATCAACAAGGATACCTGGAGCAAGCAGGTTAACTAGAGCTTCTACATATTCAGAAATAAATATTAATAAATTTATTAGCATAATTTCAAGACATCCTATATAATTCATGTATACACTTACACACACTGAAGAATCTTCAACCCATTAGTGAAAATTACGCTTAACACCTTTTTCTTTTCTAAAATCGAAAGATACTTGTAAGACTACAAGCTTTTTTCACTAGACGAATTGGGCCTTTGTTTATCTCCCTCTTTTTGGCTAATAATCAAAACACAAAGCTGTCTCTTTTTTTCTGCTGTGTTTCAGTAAGACTAAATTGTATTTGCCTGATTATGTCAAAAATGATTTGAAGTTATTTGTGCAAGTACTTTCTCCACATTTTTCTATTAAAGTATGTTAGGTATAAAACCTAAACTTCTAGGCAAAGATTTGTGTTTAAAGCCATACAGTAGAATTAAAATATTCTTTCTTTAATGTTGGTCAAGATTAAACTGACTGCCTACTTAATGTGTGTATGTGGGGTTGAGTACATAATATTAAAACAATTTTAAATAAGCAAATAATAAACTATGGTGGAAGAGAAGATATCAGAACTAATTTAACATTTTTTAGCACGTCCCTCATAGAAAATTGATTGCTTTTGGGAAGGGGAGGTAACAACTTTTTTCTACACAAAATAATCATACAATCATATCATACAGATATGTACAGGTTACACTTAATGACAATGTGAAACAAAGGAACATGGGTCAACTTGGGCCACCAGGAAAATTCACAAATACAAAAGTCAATGGATTGGTTGATTGATTTAGTACTATATGGCACAAAGAAGCTAGGCTATCTGCACCAAACATCCAGTAAAAAGTTAAAAGTAAATTTAGCAAAATTCATAAAAGGAAATTAAAGTAAAACAAAAATTAAAAAAAAAATACATAAATAGCATAAAACCAATATTTACATCTCGCCTACAATATTAAGAGAAAAACTACAGTAATACAAGTTGTAAGGGACTTTCTGTAGCATAACTGTAATTATCATAACTCACCAGGAAAACTAACAGTTAAGTACAAAAACCACCGTCAGTCACCTGAAGTTGGCATTTCCAGTCCTGGTTCCGAGTTATTTGATGTTATGGCCATTTTCAACAAGGAAAGTAATAAAAAGGTTTTCAAGACGTGTAGCAAAATTATAATAATAACTCATCAGGATGACTAACGGGTAGTTCAAACAGCAGTGTTAGTCACCTGAAGTTGGCCTTTCCAGTCCTGGATGTCGAGTTATTTAATGTTATGGCCAGTTTCTAATTTCAAATCGAACTAGATGAACTGTGGTTTTTAAAACTAAAAATATTATCAAGGTGGACCATCACCAATAACACTGTCTAATGTTATGGACCAACCTTGGGACAGAACATGTTTAAAATGGCACCATTGTTGAGAGTCGTAACGATGGCAAGAAAGTTAAACGTGGCATATTAAGATTTGAGTGTTACACAAACTACACACTGGTGCATCAGTTCCAAATAAAAGAAAACAATGAGTTAAAAAACTGTGATCAATGCATAGTCTAGTTAGAACAACTTTCTCTTTCTGATCCTTACGGAAGCAAGATGGCCAAAGTCCAACATAGGGTTTTATTTGGAAAAGCTTGTTTTTGCATTGCTCACTCCAAGTCAACTGCCAGCTGGCATGGAGGCGAGCCTTGAATACAAGACTATAGTCCATGTATGGGACAGGAGCAAAGATGATAGTGCAAGAGCAGATAGACTCAGCTGCAGTGTCGGCTAGCTTGTTCCCGCAAATACCAATGTGGGCCGGTATCCAGAAAAACTGGATAGAAGATGTTAAAGAGAAATGGGCCAGTTGGCTTTGAATATTGGCGATAACAGGGTGTGAATCAACGTGAAGTGATTCCAGGGTCAGTATAGAAAAGTCAATGGACAAAAACAATAAAAAACATCCACGTGCCTTACGTAACAGTATGCAACATAAAACAAAAGTGTATGGGAAAATTACATATACACAAGTTGCATCTATGATGTATCTGATCAACTATCACATACCTTAGATAGAAAATAAAATGAAATAAGTATTCATTCTCTCCTACACAAAGATATACTAGTCAACAGATACACTGCTTATGTTCAAAAAGCTCCTGATCATTTTAAAACATTAGATGCCTTATGAAAAGCTTGCAGGGCAAGACAAGGCTTTTTGATATAGTGGAGGGGACATGTAAGATGCACATTTGTCAGACAGAGTATATTCCTGGATTGTTAACACTGGCTGTGACAGTCTATTTGAATGGGCTATGCATCTAAAACATGGTTCTCAGCATGGAAAAAAAGTAATGGTCCTTACAGAGGGAACCAAAGCATGTTTTTGATCATGATATGGCTGATAAGTACTCTAAACTTTCAGTACCTGAAAATCCACAAGAGTACAATCTTACATCAGTTTCTTAGATAAAGAACTATGTGACCCAACTGTTTGCTAAGCTAAGATAAAGAGCTATGTGACCCAACTGTTTGCTAAGGGGCAGCAGTAAACATTATTGATCAGTTGACAGAATAGCACTACACAACAAAGTACATGTTCCATGAACAGTGCAGGATTAAATGGAGAATTGTTTACCCGTGATAAAACTGCAACCAGTAATATAGCAACAAACTTTGAACTTTGCAGTGATATCACAATACTGCCAAAGCTAGTGAAAGTAGTAACACTATTAACATGTCAACATTCAGGATTAGACACTGAGATATAGCTAAGGTATACAAGGGTTATCTATTTGACTGTTTCACTGTATTTATATCACCCAAACTTACTAGCTTTGTCCATTAGTATTGGATGATGGATATTAGGTACTGCTAACTGGATTAATTATCATTCTTATGACTAACCTACACCTTAAAGTATAGGAAACATTTTGTAGTAACCAAACCATAGATTTAACTTTGGCTCATCAGTACTAAAGTTCAGAGCTACACCATGGAGACAACTTGCATTACCATTTCATATAGCTTTTGGGAAACCTTCGTTTCAGAGGAAGTCATCTGGCTGAAAGCATAACCATCCAATACCAAAATACATTTGCAACAAACTAGCAACTTTACTCACAAGTTTCACGTTTCATAATGCGATTGGTAAACTTCCTACTTTTTGTTTATTTATTTTACCAGTACAGTTGCTGTATAACTTATATTTAATATTTGGGATATTTTCCATTTCTGGAAAAATAAACTCTGATTTTTAAAACATTTCCAATAATGTTTTTCCATTATAGAAGTACTTCAAAATACAACATAACACTACAGTAAAATTATCAAAAAATATATATGTGTTGTACAAAATAAATATGCATATTATACAAATATGATATGCTTTAGGGAAAAAATCTGACTCTCCTCTCTCTATCCTCTTTCTTTTTCTTTTATTGGGAAGAAATTTTTTCTTTTCTGGTAATGGAGTGGGTGAATTTATCTCTAAACTGCAGAGTGGTTCAGAAATTTAATAATTTTACTTCATTTTTTAGCAGGCCTGTTTAATTCACTGAATTATTTGAAAACAGTGAAGTCAAACACAACATTCCAAACAACTACATCATTTAATATGTGCAATTCTAGGCACTAAAAGAAATTCTTTCACTCTAAACAAATTATGTCTTGAAAATCAATCATCTCAAACTCAATAAACTTAAAATATAAAAAAAAAAAAAATTGCTGTTTGCTGGAACTAATGAATGTGTGTTATAATAATCCATTAATAAAGTATGAATACAAATATATTTATAAATATACAACATCACTACAATTACTTACATTTTACAACTAATACAATGATTTTATCAATGTAACTTAGGTGAATTTATTCCAACTCCTTTATTATTACTCAATAACAAAGAGGGGGACATAATATAGTTTGGCCATTGGACAGTGGATAAGTTTATGCATATGTGATATTAGTCATATTACATATCTAAAAGAGATGAACATCAAACTGAAAGCAATGAAAATTTGTTAAAAGTCGAAAATATTCCAAAAATTCTCGTAACTTTTGCAAGCACGTATATAAAATCTATCATGATGTGAAGTTAAATATATTTATGAAATATGCAAAATTTAAAATATGTTTTCCTCTGCTTGCTGACAGCTTTGAGCATACCTCAGTAGTTAACTCCCAATTTACCTCTCTTTGGTGACACAGTTCCTTAGTAAACTTATGAGCTTCTTCTCCCCATGGTTCTCCTTCTAACATGCCACCTCCTGGACCTGGTCTCGGACCACGTGGACAGCTGATTCCTGAATAACAGAGATCTTTTTAATATTCAATAAACTAGATCCAGAAATATAATATGGTAATTAGTGATGATGATAAAACCTGACACTTGATGCACTTTTATGATACAGGTGTGTGTCTGGGCAGTGGTGTAACTCTAAAAAAGTCACAAGGTAAAAACAATTTTATCATATGAATGCTCAGATTATTTCGTTTTTTTTTTGTAATATATTTGTAAACAAAGCTCACTTTCATCCTTATTTATTATTAAAAACAATAAAATTTAACTATTAAAATTCCACTATTTGTTTAAAATTTCCAAACTTCTACAGCTGAAAAAGTTAAAAACACATGGTTTGAAAGCTTTTCAAAACAGATGTAAACAGCTACTAGGAGTACACAAGTAACTTTTATGAATAAAATAGTAAGGAAAATACCATCTACTAATATTAATAATATGCAAGATATTATATTGTAACAACTGGGCTAGCTAAAATATGGCATAAAAATATGTATACTTGTTGGAATGAAATATATATTGAAAAATAACGTGGCTGTACAAAGAGACAAGATATTGTCTTATATTTGAGACTATTATTTTCTGAAATGAACAAGAGAAGAACAAAAGAGAAGTACACCAAGAAGTCCAAAGTCTCCAAAAGTGGCTTATTCTGTAGAACCAATACGTACATAAAGTTGCTTTCACATCAACAGTTATTGGTGTGTTATCACATCATAGTTTTTATTTACAATACAAGAAAATCAAATTCAGATTCAAAACATTCAACAGATTAAATTTTATGTTTGAAGTGTCTGTATGTCAGATGGTCACACAGCAGCTATGACCCAATCAAGACTTCTCCTTTTGATCAGTTGCAATGACATTCTAGCTTAACACATCTCCCTCAGTTAGAGACACCTTAGATGTAGGAATCTGATGTAAAAACAAAAAACTGCAATTTACCTTATTTCACTAAAATTTATATAAGGTGTACAATGTAATATTATGATTTACAGTTTCTAAATAGGACAATATATGACTAAATTTTGACTGACCACATAATTAACAGAAACCCCACAGTTAATGACAGTATTTCTTGTTTAATCAACAGGTCCAATATGTGTACCTCCTCCTCTTATGTTCATTGTTGCATCTGCTTTGTCAGATCAAAGCCTAACAGATTTTCAGCAAATAATTCCAAGTCCCACTGACCATGGCTGGAACTTTGTTACACTTTGATATGTCATCACCAGCCACCATTATTCCCTTCATTACTCAAGTGTGCAAAGATTCAAGCTGTTCAAGTTGCAACTTGCAGATGCCTTTGTGACAGCTCTTAATGAGACATATCTGTCTATGAAGCCCAAAGATGATGTGATGGCACTCAAAAACAGGTTTGGTGTTGAGAAGGACAAAAGTAGCAGTAGCCTTCCACTATATTGGACTATCAAAAACAAGGTTTTCAACCTCAAACAGGCATTCAAGAAAGGCAACATGAATATATTTGAGAATAAAAATAATAAATTTTTTGTAAATGCCTGTTGCTGGTAAGGTAGTAAAACCACTAACCCCATCTCTCTTTGACTATCTAACTCCTGAACGATCATGTAGATTACATATTTTGAAGTAAAATATTTCTAACTTTCAAACAAAATGATGCTCAAGTTAAAATTGTCAGTTACTTTCACTTCAAAATTCAGACTTTGAATATGATATTGTTATTAATGTCACTAGAAAATCCTTTTCAACTGTACACATTTCCTTCATCTATCTTCAGTAACTAGAAAATAATTCATTACCTTCACAATGTTCAAAATTTTGTACTTACTAGTCATACAATATTAATATTCAGACTAAATTTGTATCTTCAGTTTTGTAACCCTATGCATAATGGCTCACCAATACATTTATGGGTGAATTTAATGGGCATTACTGTATTGCAGTTCAAATTTACCTCCTAATAAGAATGTAATGAGACAGTTTTCCCTTGAAACAAAGATACGCAACCTTGATCCACTTGCCACAAATTCAACCACTCCTTCCATCCTGCCAGCTCGTTGTAAGAATGGAAAAAACTGTTTAGACTTTGACAAATCCTAAAAAAACAAAAACTAAGGTACATATGGAATAACTGCTGTAATTTTGTACTTTGAACATTTCAGTATCTTTGATATAGCAAGAAACAGAAAAAAAACAATTAAAGAAATTTAATTATATTTTATTTTAAAATTATACTGATCAGAACTTACTACCTATCATAATTTTCTATTCAGTTAAATACAAAACAAACTTACCACAAATGAATTATAAAGGTACATGACCAAATTCAGACAAATAAAATTTATAACTGTAGAAGACACAATGTACACTAACAAACTATGTTAAGTTGTCAAAAAACATTTTTATTTGAAAAAATTTATCATGAATGCAGGAAAAACTGACAGATAAAATAGTATTGTAAAGTAGTTGCTTCATCAATCTATTTAGCAAAAATTATGATAAAACATTACCCCAGACAAGTCTACTACACGGTGAACTGGCATGTCCTTTTTACTATGAAGCCCTTTTCCTGATTTCTGAGCTTTCATTTCAGCTGCAAGAAGTTCATCATAGTGTGTAGATCTCTGGTCATCATCCTGTCTGTACCGAACAACTGTGGCCAAGCCCTTACTGATAAGTGCTTCTGCAACATTTCTAACAAACAATATGGAAAATAAATAAGGTCAAAAGAAAAGCAAAAGCAATTTTTATTTCAAATTTATCTGGATACAAATTTTACTTATTTTGTTTGTTCATTTAGCACAAAGTTATACAATGAACAATCAGTTTTTATCATTATAAGATTATCAGATTTACTACTGAGCCACTGGAAAGCAACTTTTATTTAAACATTAAACTTAATAGCGAGAAAAAAAATGTACTTGTATATAAAACGCACAAGAGAAAAAAAAATCTTGTATTTCTAATATTCAAACATACTAGATAAAATAGCTAACAGGTTATAAAGTATTAGACAAATATACTTACTGTCCCCCAATGGTTACTGTACAGCATACTTTCTCTGGGAAAGAATTTGAAGCTGGTTGAATATAATCTTTAGAAACATTCACCTTTTTTCCAATCAGTTTCTTCCTAAGAAACTCTCGTGCCTCGTACATGTAAGGAATGTCATACAAGGGTCTAAAAGATCGGCCTTTGCTGTCTTTCTGAATTTCACTTTGTTTATCTTCAGAAAGTCTAGAAAAGATCACATATTTTACAATAAAAATTTGAAAATGAATACATATTTATGTAAAACAATTTCTTATTTTCAACAGACCAATCATATGATAAATTTTCCTACTTATGTTATAATAACATTAAGTTTATTTGTAGTTGAAAACAAAAGTGCACAAAAGGTAACAAAACTTGGTTTTTAGTGTTACAAGTCTTCAGACTTTCTGGTGAAACAACGAAAGTCAAATTACAACAACCGATAACATCTGCAAAAAAAATGCTGGGACTAATCAACTTGACTCAACCAAAAATAATAACTATTCCCTTTGTTTCTTGGTGCAAAAAATGTTAGATGCAATGACCCAAATATGTAATACTGAGATACAAAATTCAGAGAGATAAATAATTGTTTCAGTAAGTGTACAGTCATGTTACAAAGTACATATTCTCAAAACCTTTTGATAGAGGATCCATTTGATTTTTTGAAGCTTTCACTCTTTGCCCATGTCAGGCATAATAAGTTTATCACAGTTTCAGATGCAGTGGTGTTTTTTTAATTGATTGTTCAGGTTTGGTTTTGAGGTTTGAATTAAGATTGCTTCCTTTTTCCTTAATGTCTATTCATCTGTTGAAAAGTCTATTACACTGGGGAACACTTGTTCAGTAACTTTGAGTTGCATTGGATATTTTAACTGATTCTGAAGGAGTTTTAGGTGCTGATTTCAAATCTGAAATTAGTTTTTCTCTACAAGCTCTAGTTTGTATGCAATTTGAGGTTAATGAAATTGTAGAAATGTGAACTTGCGTAAACCATGTATAAGCATTTTCACGTCCATATATATAGATAGCTTCTAATATTTTGATCATTCTTCTTTTGTTTCAGATCAAACATGGCTTCCAAAAATAGCTATCATTGCAGAAACAAGCCTGATGCCTTCTGCTACATATGTGGATGCTACACACTCAATCGTCAGAGACGTAACATATCCTCGTTCGTCAAGCGTGCCTACAAGGCATATTTTGAAGTTCATCTTGGTGATCAAGACAAGCAATGGGCTCCTCATGTTGTGTGCCACAATTGTGAGGAAATGCTTCGAGACTGGACCAAAGGAAAACGCAATAGTCTGCCTTAAAAAATAAATAAAAATGTCAAATTGCATAAAATCTGTAGCTTGCAGACAAAAACCGACTTCAGATTTGAAATCAACACACTCAAATTGACTATAGAAAGGTCTTTTTTTAAATGCAACAAAATGAGTGTTCCCCAGTGTTATTTTAGTGTTCAATGTCAGATTTCTCTCTGCATTTTCTGCTTGACTGGTTGTACATTTCAGAGTTTTTTTGTGTTTTTTTTTTGCACATGCTCCTTGACCCTCTTAACTGGATTCAAATTGTTGACCCGATGAAACCATGACTATATAGCATGGACACATGTATTGATACATCACCAGTAATGCATTTGGAGGAGGTATTTTACCTTTAAAAAGGAAAAAAATTACATATTTGTATGAATGGTTGGAAAGTTTACTCTTAGGCTGACTACAGAATGTTCTTTATGACTGAATTTAGTTTTTACATGTGAACTACCCTTAATAAACAAACATATTTGTGTTAAATGTTAATAGCTATACATATCTTAAAAGAGTATGTTGTGTATTGCATTACTTCTCTTCAGATGGACCATTAACTTTATTCTGTTTTGTGTTTATTTATTAGCAATATTTGATCATACCTTGAAAGATAGCCTCATTTAATTTTTAAGTTTTTATTTAAAATAAACAAATAACAATAATGCCAGTTAAGTTGGTATTTGAAATTAACTTTTTTATTACTAGTTTTAAACTTAAAACATATATTTATTCTCTACATTCTGAAGAAATACACTGATTTGATTTTTCTTAAAAGTAATTAGTTTTTACACTGTTAGCACAGAGAATGTGTTGTAGGAATAAAAACCTTTTATCTGTGCACATGTAGTACATATCGGTAAAATGCATTTTGTTTTATGAAGCATAATGGAATGCTTAAATAAGCAGGCACCCCACTTTTACATGTACTATTCATACGTAGTACAGAAGATTATTTTACCATCAGTGCTCAGTATGTACATAGATAAGAAGTTTTCTAATATTATAAACACATCAACATGAACTGTAATAAACTCAAACTAATAAAACCAGAAGAGAATACCAAAGACTAGAATTCTGCAGTGACATGTATACCCACCTGAAGTCTGACTACAACCACAGAAAAACCCAACTTAGAGATAACTATTACAAGAAGATCAAATACAAACCAACTTATAAAACAAAGAAAAAGATTAACCAATTCCTCAAAAAAAAATTCAAAGAGAACTTGGAACACAAACAGGCAAACAATATTCCCACACAAGAATGACTGCTCTCTCCAATGTTATATGCATAATTCAACATGCCCCCTCTTGCTTGTATATCTTATAAACATATCACCATTAGCCTGCAAAATGTTCTAACTTGCTAAGAACTCAGTCAAATTTGTAGAGATTATAAAAGCAGCTATGATAACCTCACAAAACCCAATTGTCAACTTTGATGTATCTAACCTATTCACTATTTAAATACAGCAACCTGCAAATACCTCACTGTGATAGAACTTTCAAAGAATGTTCCCAATTGACTATCACCACAATTCAAACTCACAAACTTTATCAACAACTTAATTCCAACATAAATGTAAACATTATGAACAAAGATACCTAGCCATTGGCTCATCCCAGCACCATTATTCTATAACCTCTTCATGAGACAAAACAGCAGCTTTAAAACCCAGGATTTAGTTCAGATATATCATTCGTAACATGGCTACACATTAAGGACAAGATTCCAGGGTTACTGAAAAATAAAATGACAATTAATAACTTCCTAAGTGTGAGATATACCAAGACATACAACAAACCCAGAGATACAGGCACATACATGACCTCTACGTATACCAAGACATACAACAAACCCACAGATACAGGCACATACATGACCTCTACACATACCAAGACAAACAACAAACCCACAGATACAGGCACATACATGACCTCTACACATACCAAGACAAACAACAAACCCCCAGATACAGGCACATACATGACCTCTACATGTACCAAGACAAACAACAAACCCACAGATGCAGGCACATACCTGATCTCTAGATATACGAAGACAAACAACAAACAAAATAGACAGTTAACTGTCTATTTCTCAGAGTTCCTACATGATGAAGCAAAACCAAAACTATATTTGTACATACCCACCAGGTACCTGTCACAATCAACAAAAACTTTTCAGAAAGCAAAACTTTTCAAAAAAATTGTTGTGCAGTGTTATCTTTCCTGTGGGAATAAAGCTTGAACTAACTGTAAAAATGGGAATTCTCTGTACAGAAAACAACATAATATAATGTTAATTGATAAATTAAAACCTTGCTTTCTATTGGTAAAACGTGATAGAGCATTAAGAGTAAGAGAGAACTATAAACAAATCCTGAAAGACAAGATGTATCAGGTGGGTGTGTCAAGAGGGGTCTGATATTTGATGGTTCTGTAACCAAACAGTATTGAAGGCTATTGAAATTATAATTTGTCTGAGCAATGATGGTTTTATAGTGATTAATTTGTGTTAAATTTTATACTTATTGGAGCAGCAGTGAACAAAATAGAAAAGAGGGGATGCCTAGAGAAATAATATCACACATCTCATACAGAGATAGATCACAATTTTTTTTAAATATTGCCTTATAAAATGAATAACTAAAAACATATACTGTTGAAATAGGGATTATCAGTTGTGATTTTATTCAATACTAATTGGTATAAAGTAAACAAAAAGTAATGATATGTGCAGTAAATGATTCCCATGCAGAGAGGGTTAGAGGAACAATGGAATTGAGAGCCTAGACAAGTAGACAAAACATTTACTTTTCTAACAAAATGTCCAACACTTGAATTCTAGCTCCTACCATATATGAAGTCCTTCTTAGGATCTTTTTGAAAATGGAAATAGATTAGCAGCCAAAATATAGAATATAAACTAGTTAATTGGTAATTACACATAGGTTATTGTATATTCTACTAAACTTGAGAATGAAACAATTATATATAATACTGTATGTTATGTCTTTATAAGGTATGGAAACTAAACTTCACAGCAGCTGATAAAAATTTCTAGTCAAAATAAACAATAAGGTATGTATTATGCCTCACACTGAGATGAAAAAACTATATCTTGTTTTTTAATTTACCTTGGAGGTCTTATGCTGGAGAGAAAAACCTTCATCAGACTTCCATTTCCAAGTTTTATCACAAGAGAATCAGCATTCACAACTTCAACAACTTTGCCTGTGAACTCTTTGTCTTTGGAATCAATAGATGGTCCACTAGGAGCATAATCTCTCCAAATTCTCAACCTTGCATCCTTAGCTGACCTAAAATGTACAGGTAACTACAATTTTCAAACATATAATTACCTTAATTTCTTTATTCATTTTAAATCTATAAATTGACTTATTAATAATTATTCTTTATTTCACTATACATATAAATTTTTACATTTTACATTGATTGATTGAGTGATTTAGTGTTTTATGGCACAAAACAGCTAGGCTATTTGTGCCAAATGTCCAGTAAAAAGGTAAAAATAAATTAAATGTAGTAAAATACATAAAAGGAAATGAAGGTAAAACAAAACATCATTGAAAAACAGAAAAATCATAAAACTAATGTTGACACCTAGTTTACAATGTTAAGAGAAAAAGCAGAGTAAGAGAAGTTGTAAAGGACTTTCTCTAGCAAAATGGTAATGATCATAACCTGCCAGGAAGACTAACAGGTAAGGAACCACCGTCAGTCACCTGAAGTTGGCCTTTCCAGTCCTGGTTCTGGGTTATGTGTCATAACAGCCATTATCAAAAGGTAAAATAATAAAAGGTTTAAAATACATATAGCAAAATCGTAATAATGATTAGCCAAATGTCTGGTAAAAAGGTAAAAGCAAAGTAAATGTAGTAAAATTCTTAAAAGGAAACAAAGGTATAAACAAAACAGCAATTAAAAACATAAAATGGCATAAAACCAATGTTGACATCCAGTCTACAAAGTTGTGTAGGACTTCCTGTAGCAGAATGGTAATGATCATAACCTGCCAGGAAAACTAACAGGTAAGTAAAAGAACCACCGTCAGTCACCTGAAGTTGGTCTTTTCAGTCCTGGTTCCGGGTTATGTGTCATTATGGCCAGTACCAAAAGGTAAAATAATAAAAGTGTTAAAAGACATGCAGCAAAACTGTAATAACAACTCGCCAGGATGACTAACGGGTAGTTCAAATGGATAGTTCAAACAGCAGCGTTAGTCACCTGAAGTTGGCCTTTCCAGTCCTGGTGTCGAGTTATTTAATGTTCTGGCCATTTTCCAATTTCAAATTGAACTAGAGAGATTGAGACTATGAAAAGGGAACCACAATTAAAAATGTGTAATCAATAAATATCCAACACTTATATGAGTTTAAAAAGATTAATGGCTTTAAAAAACTAAAAACTTTATCAAGGTGGACAGTGTCACCATCACCAATAACACTGTCCAATGTTACAGACAATCCCTGGGACAAAACATGTTTAAAATAGTGCCATCGTTGAGAGTCGTAATGATGGCAAGAAAGTAAAATGTCGCTCACAGTGATTTGAGTGTGACACAGACTACACACTGGTGCAACAGTTCCAGATAAAAGAAAACGATGAGTTAAAAAACTGTGACTAATGCATAGTCTAGTTAGAACAACTTCTTCCTTCCAAACCTTATGGAAGCTAGATGGCCAAAGCCCAATATAGGGTTTCATTTGAAAAAGCTTGTTGTCACGTTGCTCACTCCAAGTGGACTGCCAGCTGGCACGGAGCTAACAGGTAGTTAATGCTTCCATTACAGGCAATGGATAAGACAGGCCAATGCTTATCATTATACTGTGCTCTTAAATACAGGACCATAGCCCATGTATGGAATACGCACAGTGGTTATAGTGCCAGAGCAGATAGATTTAGCTGCCGTGTCTGCAAGCTCATTCCTGCGAATACCAACGTGGCCTGGTATCCAGAAAAACTGGATAGAAGTAGATGTTAATGAGAAATGGGCCAGTCAGTTTTGAATATCAGCAAGAACAGGGTGTCAGCCAATGTGAAGCGATTCCAGGGCCAGTAGAGAACTAAGCGAGTCAGTATAGATAGTGCAGTTGGAGTACTGCTCAGCTTCAATATGATCCAGGGCAAGAGATATGGCATACAGTTCAGCAGTGAACACAGAAGCTGTAAAGGGGATTCTGCGAGCAACCACAGAACCGCAACAAACCATGGCAGAGCCCACAGAATTACCTGATTTGGAATGATCCGTATAAATTCCAATCGGGAGTATCTGCCTTTTTCAGATGACTGAAAGAAAGGTCACATTTGGGGGCTGTAATGAGCCATGGTGGGATGGGCTGACCAGTGGATTCTGCAATGTTATCCAAGGACAGACCCAATTCATCCAATTGTGCCTGGATACGAAGGCCAAAAGAAGCAATGGCAGATTGTCTGTTTTGAAAAAGTATGGCCCATTGAGGAAGGAAAACACATCCACAAATGGGATGCTTTGGTAAGGAACGAAGTTTCGAAGAATAAAGTAAAGACAATTGCAAACGGCAAAGGTGCAGAGAAGGTTCATGAGATTCTACGTATAAGCTTTGAACTAGAGAGATGTGGAAAGCCCCAGTGCAGAGTCGAAGTCCTTGATGATGAATGGGGTCCAGCATCTTTGAGGCCAATGGTCTGGCAGAAACATAGACCATGATTCATAGTTAAGTTTCGATCGAATAAGAGCACGATATATCTTTAACATAGAACATTGATCAGCTCCCCAACTGGCAGTAGAGAGGACACAGAGGATGTTCAGTGCTCTTGTGCATTTGACCCGTAGCTGCTTTAAGTGTGGTATAAAGGTTAGCTTACGGTCAAAGACAAGCCCCAAGAACTTAGTCTCAGGGACCACTGGCAGTGAAACTTCACCAATACAGAGTTCAGGATCAGGGTGAATACCCCATTGGCAGCAAAAGTGCATGGAAACAGTTTTAGAGAGAGAAAAATTAAAGCCGTTCGCCGTAGTCCACTTCAGTACACGATTGAGGGCAGTTTGTAGTTGTCGCTCAATATATCTCATGTTCAACAACTGACACGAAATGTGAAAGTCGTCGACATAAAGCCCATTCACAACAGTGAGAGGGAGTTATTTAGTGATGGCATTTATCATTATACTGAAGAGTGTGACACTCAAAACACAGCCCTGAAGGACCCCAAGTTCTTGTTCGAAGGAACGGAAAAGTGTTGAACCCACACGAACTTGGAATCCCCTGTCCATTAAAAAATTTTTAATAAACATGAGTAAATGGCCACATAACCCATATACATGGAGGTCTCACAAAATGCCATACCTCCATGTTGTGTCATAAGCCTTCTCAATGTCAAAGAATATTGATACAAGATGTTGTCGTTTGAGAAAGGCTTCTCTGATTGATGTTTCAAGTTGAATTAGGTGGTCCGTGGTGGAGTGCTGTCATCGGAACCCACACTGGGTGGGCGAGAGAAGGTTGTTTGATTCGAGGAACGAAACAAGACAAGCATTAACCATCATCTCTAAGGTCTTACAGAAACAACTCGTCAAAGCAATTGGATGGTAGTTTGAAGGAATCTTGGGATCTTTCCCAGGCTTAGAGAAAAATAAGATAATAGCCTAGCACCAGGAAAAACATTCTCCTGCCAGATCCGGTTAAAAACAATTAGAACATTAAGATAAGCAGGAGAGAGATAGCAGAGCATGTCACAGTGTACATCATCAGGTCCAACAAATGTATTGCCAGACTGATGAAGGGCCATTTTCAGTTCCACCAGTGTAAAGGGACAAAGACAGTCAGTTCGAAAGGAAAGAGATGAACACTCTGCCAGAGTCTTGATGGCCAAGAAGGTGGAGGAACAAACAGAAGTGCTAGATAAAAAAAGCTTTCACCTAGAGTATTGGCGATGCTCCAGACATCAGCTACCTCTTGGCCATTAGCGAGTAAGATCAAGAGGGGAACAGAATTATAGTGCCCACTGACCTTTCGAATCCTCTCCCATATGACCTTAGAACTGGTGGTAGAAAATATGGTAGTTGTGAACTTAATCCAAGATTCCTTCTGGCTTTGACGTCTTACCCACCTCGCATGTGCACGGGCCCGTTGGAAAGCGATGCGATTCGAAAGTGTGGGATACCTACGGAAAGTATCCCAGGCCCGTTTTTGAGCCTTCCGTGCCAAGCAAGATTCCACCACGGACGAGAATATCGTGGAAAAAGTGTCAAGGTTTTAGGAATACATTGAACAGCTGCTTGTATAATACAGTCAGTTACCACTGCCACACAGTCGTCTATTGATGGCTGATTCAAGTTGGCAGGATCAAGTTCTGCAAGAGCAGTGAAAGTGGATCAGTCTGCCTGATCCAGCTTCCACTGGGGCACGCGGGTAGGGTGGCATCGACCACGACCAGTCTCTCTTAAAAGTATTGGAAAATGATCACTGCCTAGTGGATTATTGTCAACCCTCCATGAAAAATGGGAGAATAATGAAGGGGAGCAAACAGAGATCAATAGCAGTAAAGGACTGACTAGGTGCATGAAAAGAAGTGGAAGAACCAGTATTGAAAAGAGATAAATTGTGATCAGAGAGCATATGCTCTACACAGCGACACCTCCTATCAATAACAGCACTTTCCCAGAGGGGATGATGTCCATTAAAGTCCCCCAGAATTAGAAATGGAGACGACAACTGTTCAACAAGAGCATCAAGGTCTGATTGATCATATGTCTCTCCAGAGGACAGGTAGAGAGAACAAACAGTGATGGTATGACCCAAGGAAACACAGATGGCTACGGCCTCCAAGGGTGTGTTGAGTGACAAAGACAGGGTGGGCACATGCTGATCAACCAATAGTGCCACCCCTCCATGTACATGTCCATCACACAGCCTGTCATTTCTGTACAGAAAAAACTGCAGAATGGTGACTGTATCAGCAGGTTTTACAAATGTTTCTTGTAAGGAAAAACATACAGAATGATAGAAAGCAATCAGTGTTTTGATATCATCCAGATTAGAACCTAAACCTCGACAGTTCCATTGTATCAAGGTGGCCATTTTTAACGACGGGTAGGCGAAGTGGCTGGAGAACCCTTCTGTTTACGACCACGTCTTTTTTCCTTACTGTCCTTAGTCGGAGGAGGTCTATCGACCTCCATGGATCCTGCCCTGTGTTGATTGGGCTTTGTTATTGGAAGGGGATTCCAGTGACTGAGGATGCAAATGAATGATTGTTTTGCATCTTGGGGTGGGAGAAAAAATGTATCAGAAGAAATGCCTGTATTTGAAACTGAAGGATGTGGATCTTGAGGTTTGTTGGAATGTATGGGAGGAACAGAGATGGGTGTGGAAGTCAATTCATCAACCTTTTAAACCATGGAGGTCAAAAGGCTTTTCATTTGTTTTGAAAACAATTCTCTTGTAGGCACAGAGAGATCTGTCTGCACTCCCACTGTAGTTGTAGAACGAAGTGCAGCAGCATGTGTCCGAGATGGAGTGGCAAACAACAATTTCCGAGCCTCAGGATAACTAATGTTATGAGTCGTTTTCAAATGCTGCACCTCTTTTTCCCTCCAACCATTTTGGGCAAGAATGAAAGTAGGAAGGGTGTGAACCATTGCAGTTGACACAATGTGGGTTCATGTCACACTCATAGGCATTGTGGTCCTTGCCACAACAACGAGCACATGTCAGGAAACCACAACATGACGTCTTAGAGTGGCCGAACCTCTGACACTGGAAACATTGGAGAGGGTTTGGGATGTACAGCCATACCCTGCAAATTAAATAATCTGCCTTGATGGTGGCAGGTGCACGTGGTGATGTAAATGTCAAAACAAGGTTATCTGTAGGTTATGTGTAACTCCATCTTTGCGAGTGGAGATACACCTCACTGCAGAAACTCCTTGAGTGGAGAGACCAGTGAGAATCTCTGACTCAACAATAACTCCTCTTGATGAATTCAAGGTAGCATGAGGGGTAACCTCAATAGGTATATCCCCAAGTGCCTTGGAATTCAAGAGGAGTTCACTGTGTTGGGTTGTGGATGTTTCAACCAATATGTCTTCAGATCGAAGCTTCTTTATATATGCAAAAACGGCTCATTTGGGTTGAGAAAATATTTTACATAGAAGGTCGAACAACGTTTGACCTTCTATGTAAAATATTTTCTCAACCCAAACGAGCCGTTTTTGCATATATATATTTCTCTACAAGTGGGTTTTCTCGACATCACTGAAGCTTCTTTATGGACTTTGGAGAGCCAGCAAGACCCTCTAGACCCTTCTGAATAAAAAAGGGGGACATTTGCCCTAAAGGTTTTTCTGAAAGAGAATGTGATATAAGAAAATGAGGTACGTGTGTTACAGGTGTTGAAGATTGCTGCTCAGAGTCTTCAAGATGTGGTAATTTACCTTTTGACTGTTTTTTCACTATTTTATTTAAATTTTTTAAAGGAGGATCCATAGGAAAAAGAAAAATTTTGGTACCCACTGACCCCACCCACCATGGAGCCCTACTAGGGGACGCACTACAATGTCATGCAAGGACATTGCAGCAACACCAGGGTTTCGTGAGCACTATACCCAAACACCAGCATCAGACACAATGTCCACAACACCCGTTGAGAACTTCCAACACTGGTACGTGGTTGATTCTAGCCCAAGTGGACCAGCCGACTGACCCAAGGGGGGCCACCCAAAGGCCACCCATCTACAGGAATTCAAGGCCAAAGTGGTGTGTTCGGGTTGGACCCTCAACCACCAAGATCTTCTCCTCCCCTTCATGGGTTGCCACGCACGCAAACACATGGGTGGATGTTTAAATCCCAAAGGAGGTAAACTGAAAGAACAGAATCTTCCCTGAGAGGTCCCCTCACCACGTACAGGAATCCACACTGAGGGGATCTTACATTGAAGAGTTGGTACAAAAACTAATGATATTTTAGAGTTATTTTTGTAAATTTTACAGGTAAGGTTTTGTATTGCTTTTTTAAAACTAATTTCAGTATAAAATAAGGACACCTTTCAGCTGCTCGCAACTTATCTGGTCCCCCAGTGACAAATGTAATACTCCAGTCAACACAGCGAGCAAATCCTTCTTTCAGTAGTAACTCTGCAATGTTTCCATTCTGCAAAGAATAGAAGAAAGAAATCAATTCTACTGGCCACTATAATGTAATCTCTATTTTTTAAAATATTTACAAAGACATAAATTTACTTGTAATTATAACAAGATTATGTTTTCTCACAAATATTTAGCATAAACTAGACCTTAAATGATAGAAAAAAAATCTTACTTCTAAGTATATCTACCACAATATATTTCTAATAATTCTATTCTTCAACTGTAAAACAATTGTATAATTAGAAAATGTTTTTTCTGTTGTGTTGAGGCAAACTAGAAATTCTAACAAATCTCTACTATTAGGAAAGTTTCCTGTTCGACTGGAGTTGATAAGTATTTTACTACTTTAATGGAGCTACTAGACATTTTAATTGTTTATTTCTATGACAAGAAACTTTGACCATAAGACTGATTGGTTTGTTTTGAATTTTAGAACAAAGCTAAACAAGAGCTATCTGTATTAGCCATACCTAATTTAGCAGTGGTAGACAAGAGCTAGTCAACACCACCAATCACCAACTTTTGGGCTACTCTTATATTAAAGAATAGTGGGGTTGATCATAACATTATAATGCCCACACAGCTGAAAGGGTGAGCAGGTTTGGGGATGGGGATTCTAACCTGTGACCTGCTGGTTGCAATTTGAGCACTCTTACCACCAGGCTACCACAAGACTGAAGCTACAAGGGAATATAATAATATATATGGTGTTTGGAATATTTACCAAATGACTAGAAGTAACTGGAAATCTATTAACACATCTCTAGCAGTCAAGATACCACAACACTAAAACAGACTGGTATTTTAGCAACATGACTCTGCTGTTAAAAAAAGTTACTACAAAACTGGAGCCCTCTGCTATTTTAGCAACATATACATAATGTTAAGAAAATTTATCATAGAATTGGAATTAAATGATATTCTAAGACAGAAAACTGGAAATCACTGGTATTATGACAACATCACTCTGCTGTTAACAAACTTAATCACTGGTACTCTAGCAATGTAACTATATTAACTGGTATATTTATCACAAGAAGGGAGAATAAATGCATATCTGCTAATGAAATTTTTACCACAGTATTAAAGTAAATTCATCCTAATATTAAATATCAATTTCAAAATGTCCACAAAAGAAGAATGAGCTTGTTTCATAAGAATCAATTTATACAAAATCAACTTATTCAAGATCAGCTTACTGGATGCAAAATACTTCCAAAGAAATTCTGATTTGACACAGATTCAAGGATCACTTCCACCTCTCGTTGGAGAAGCCGACACTCTGTGAAAAATTTTGCTTCATCAGCAAAAGATTCTCCTACTTGTGTCTGCCCATCTTCTGATGTTTTGAAAGTTGGACACTGAAAATTGAAGAAACAGTACATAACCATAATCCACATTATCAAAAGAACAAAATATCTTAGAACTCTATTTACCTTAAAAAAATTGTAACAGCATAAAATCTACTCTTTAATTTAATATTTATCAAGTTTTATATTTTCTAAATCACAACACATCTAAAGGTTTAGTTACTTTATAGTAATTTCTACTAAAAGTCTTCAGTTAAGTTAAAATGTATATATAAATACTTTGTTTTAATGACAACTAATAGCTGAAACCACACCATTCACACACACACACAATTTCTTCATCCTCTTTTCTCTCTTTTTAGACTGTACCTAACAAATGCTGGACTACACCAACAAATCTGAAGAAGTAGGAATAGTCCAGACTTATATGTGACTAAATAAATGCTAGTTTCTGTCATCAGTCATATATCTAAAATTTAAGTAATTTTTGTATGCTTAATTTGAAATATTAAGCAGTTCTTTTGACACATTTATTTGATAGCCACAGAAAAAGTTTATACTGAGTGCTATGTTCAACAATAACTGTCATTGTTAACATCTGTAAACTATTCAGTTTCAACCCACATGACAAGAAAAGAATTAAAAACTAACTTCAAAATAGTGTTAAAACTGCCAAGTCATCATCAATCATTAATGTTAAAATGGTTAATAATGTCAAGGCAAGAATGCCATTATTCCACTCATAGCTTATTAATGTGAAAACAGTTGATTTACCCTAATTCCAGAGATCATAACTGTCAATAGGTAGTAGTCAGGAAGAAGTAAAACTCGTAGCGTACTCCCATCCCGAACATGTTCAACAATAGCCTTCACTGGTGCATGATGTAGAGAATCAATGAAGTTCCGAGGGTTCTCCACAGTGTACTTCATGTCTCTGACATGACTGTGAGATGGATCAGTGCTCCATTTTCCTTTCCCTGCAGCCTTGGCTGCATCTTCAAGTTCACAAAGTTTCTGTTGAATACTTAAAAATAAAAAGGAAAAATTGAGTTAATTGTAAATTAGTTTTAATTTTTATATTCAAACTGCCAATAAAATTACTGATATTACATTATAGGGTTAGCTTGAAGAAAAAATGTTCTGCTTGTTGTGAAGCACAAAACTACACAGTGAACTTTATGTGTTCTCCCCACTATGGTTATAAGATGCTGATTTTTTTGCATAGTAATTCCTTGACTTTCTGCTGAACCAATGAGGAGAGGGTCCTAAAATTAAAACAAATAAATTTACATAACTTACTCTGAAGGTTTTACACCTGCTCTTCTAACTTCAACAAGACCCTCAACAACCAGACTCTCCACCACATTCTCATCAGAAGTGTCTGGAAATAAAAATTGCATTTAACAACAAAACAAAATGTTTAAACACAAAAGTCATAAAAAGTTACATTACAAAAGAAGGGACCTATACTTGCACATTAAAAACAGATTAGAACATAAAAGGTTAATTGAACCCATTTTTAAGTTACTAAATTATTAATATATCTCAGAACAGGAAAATTTTTATAAAATAATTTGAAAGTCACATGAAACACATACAAACCCTGGTTACATATGCAAGTTAAAATTAGATACAGATGTATTATAATATTGGAAGTATACTACAAGAAATACAACTGTATGTAATTTTAACTTGTATTTGTAACCAGGGTTTGTATGTGTTTCATGTGACTTTCAAATTACTTTGTAGTATATTACCAATATTATTCACTGCTGTTTTTAATATCAAACTAAGAGAATGTTATTGTGAGATTGACAACTATACTAAAAACTAAACAAGACATTAAGAGAGTTGCATCTTAACTGTTATTTATAATACACACCTTTCCCAATGAAAACCAAACCATATTCTCTCGTAGAATTTGGAACTTTATACTCAATTGTAAAGCAAACTTCTTTTCGAATAAGCTTCTTTCTTAGAAATTCTCTTGCCTCCCATGCATACGGCTATTTATAATAAAAATGTAAGTGAATTATATTATTTTCTGACAACTTCTAAAACCCTTTCAAGGAAACTTCTAACAGCTTAAATCTTTCAAAATAATAGGTGTAAATAAGTGTAGCAAATGAAATTAAACAATACTGTCACAGGTCTCCTTTTATTTCATGGTCAATATATTATGGTTCAACATTATTTTAATTTAAAAAAAGAATGATAAAATTGGATGATGAAATTGAATTTTTATCATTGTTTTAAATTTAGGTTTCAATTATTACAAAAATGCCTCTCATTATTGTAAGCAACAATCACATGACAACAGTATTTTGGTATGGGAATGACATTCAGTAGTTGTCCTTTCATTACAGTAAACATTCAAATGGATATTACACAAACATATTTGTCACCATTCTTAAAATTAAAAAAAAATAGTTAATACATCTCTTCTTTAGCTAGAAAAGTAAAACCAGATCCAAAGCAAGCTTCAAACAAGCATCAAGTAATACTGCACAGTTTATGCACATAAGCCAGCCTTTTTCTCAACAGGTGTTCTAAGTCAGTGCTACAACATCATGCACCTTCAAATATGTTTGACTGTAAACTAAACAATGCTTTGCCCTGTAATGAAGAGTTTAACCACTAGTTGGTAATAATAATAACTTAAAAAGTGGTCAGCAGGATACATGCAACTTTTCTTTCTAATGTAATTATTATGTCAACATTTTCTACTCCTTTATGGTGAATAAAAAGCTTAATAACCTGATATACAGTTGATAATTCTGATGGTACATTATCCTTAAAAACTACAAGTCAGTCACACTGAGACAGCAGTCATGATAGTTAATAGCTTAAATGGTACCCTAGGCTTAATTATTAACTTTTTTTAAAAATTAAAAACAACTTCAAAGTAAATGTTTTAAGCTTTTAAGCAACAACTACTGAATACAGGGTTATGAAATGGTTTAAATTTTGATTTAGAATATGATACCTAACATTTTTCAATTGTTTTTCAATGCATAATAATACCTCATCTTTGGTCTCCTGAGATGTTTCCACATTGGGGTTTCCACGGCGAGCTAGTTTGGGAGCGTTAATATATGACAAATTAATCTGCTTCTCAGGTGGTGGGCCTCCCCTTGGTTGACCTCGAATGATAATAGCATCACCAGACAGTACCTAACCAAAATAATCAGTGACTATTAATATGCATTTTTTAATGATAATTGCTACTTTAGAGAGCATCAAAGCAGAATACTCACCATTAACATACATGCTGTAAATATCCATTAACGATAATCATAACTTAAAGAACATCTGAAGCAAAGTTAAAGCCAGCAGGGTTTTCTGTTGAAATTTTCAACTTAATCAAGTGAGTTATTATAAAAGTGGTCCTTTAATTGATGTTTGAATAATATTAACATTACCTAAGCAATCAAGTCAATACTTTGAGATGAAAATATTTTAAATACCAATTAAATATCAATTATAATAAAACTTGATTATACTGTATTATTGTATGCAGATAATAAAAGCACAGAAAAATACCTATACACATATATACAATATTATTATCCCAATACAAAAACACCCATTATTATACACTGCCCTAGACAATTTTTACTATTATCAGTACAGTACTGATCAATGTTTGCCTATATCAGTATCTGTCAATAGTGGTCAGTAACTCAGTATCACATACAATTTTTTGTACACTGGTTTATGTAGCACCTGAATCATTTATAAGTTTTAATTTGTCAGTACATTTTATAAAGTATTTGACCTCAAGAAAATACTACAAAAATACATACACATTTTACACATTCATTTATTTTCAATTTTCTTATTTCTTTCTTTGTATGGTTGTGAAAGCCAAACCCTTCTTCTGTCCTCAACACTGTTCCAGATTTTAAATGCAGAACTGGTTATCACACAATGAAATTTCTGAGCCTGATATAACAACTCTCATTAAACAGTACATTTTCAGCCTTTGTAGTAACATTTAAATTTTGTCTTGAGCTTGTTTTATACTGAAAAGGCTCTTTAACAATTAAATCCTCTTATATAAAAACAAAAGCTATTTCATATGTTAGGAAATTTGTCACCATGCAGTTTAATAATCCTCTTACAAAAATGTCCAGGTTTTGTATACGACTTTGAACCTAGGTCATTCATTTTGTACCAAATCTTATTTTTTAAGCAGGGCACCACTCAATTTCAGTGTTTTTCCCAGCATGATATGAAATTCTGGTGAGTTTATTGGTTCCATAAAGATCTACAAAATTAGCGTTAGCCCCATCTTCATCAAACATAAATACTCCAGTACGAATGATGTTTCCATCTTGCTGTTCTGATGAACTTATGTACTTACTCATCAGCTCCTTTACTTCAATACAAGTTCTTTCTAAAACAGAAAGTTATACACCTTTCACCATACTGAACAAAGGTGCTCACTATCTCTCTAATTTTCATCACCTTTCTTTAGCTCATCCAATCCATCTAAAGCAGACTCAACTGGTGGTTTCACTTGACTGAATACCAGATTTTCCTGCTGAAATCCATAATTTAATGTTCACATTTTATTACAGACATTTAAGATGAGGCTTATAATCAAAGACATTTTGGTGCTACTAAAATATATGTGTAGTGATCTGGCTGTTGTACCAAGTTCATAAACTATTACAACAGAAGGTAGCCACAATATACAACATCAGCTGCACTTCTTATGCTCAACCATTTTCACAACAGTAGGTTTTGTCAATAATTCAACCAAACATTAATGTTGATAAATCTATTGCAAGTGGGAAAAAAAAAGAAGACATCTTAACATGTATATGCCAAAAACAGAAGTGGTTACTGAGTAACCACTACAGAGAGAGCTAGTTATGCTAAGAGGCAGTGTCATACTCCTCTTGATGAAGGCTATCACCAACCCATTTACATGCAATGATATTATGTTGCAAGTGAAAAGGTTTGGATACAGAGGGCAGCATTGAACCAAGAAAACTAAGATGTGAGTATTAGTTATGTATTGTACTAGACATTACATTATAATGTCTTTTATAACTGACTTGCAATGTTATTTTTAGCTGCCACTTACATCCCACCCCCACTGATTCATTCTTCTTTCTCTCTCTCTATACACACAGATACATATATTGTCCCAATGCTTTATTTACATTTGCAAAGCATTAAAAAGACAGAACTTGATGGAATTTTTAATAACCCATTCATCATATGGAAATCTTAAACTTAACCCTTAATTACATTTTATTTTTATAGTGACATTTTAAATTATTTCATCCAGTATGGAATTAACAACTGAAATGTGTTTAGGATTTTTTCAAGCAGATTTTAAAAATTTGTGATTGATGTCTGTTTTAACAGGAATATCTTGAACATCAAGTCAATTGTGCAAATATATCAAAGTCCAACTTCAAAATATGGCACTCAATTGTAAAATCTTAGTATCAATCTAGTGATGTGTTTGATGAAAGAAGCTGTTACAATGCTTTACTTCTCTTATAAAATGGCTAAGTATGCAAATGAAAAATCAAATTGTTATTTTTAAGTTACCTCTAAAACGAAATTCACATTTGATGCAAATATAATTTTAAAAACTAATTTTTGTGTACAATATACTGTTCATGTTTAGTAAAAGACTGCCAATTTTCATGAAGAGACACATTAAATTTGGAATTACAGTAATTATGAATTATCCAATAAGAGCTCAGTCCACTGTGTGAACAACACTGCTATGACAGATGTGGTATGTGCATTTTTAGGCTTACAGATGAATAGAGACCATAAAACCAGTCTTAAAATGAAGGGGGATTACCAAGAAATGACACAACCCTGCTGTAGTTTGCTTTTTTTCAAGTGTAATACAAGCACCTATGTGTAAAAATCACCATTATCAGAATGTGAAACTAGTAGGCACATAAAATCATTCTTTAACAATATTGGCAACAGTACATCTGCAGCTACTATGTGTAAAATAAAAATAATTCCCATCTCTCAAAGACGTGTTCATACTTTACATAGACACGCTAGTCACCTAAAGCACTGATTATATATAGTACTAGCAACTCCTTAGAATAACCAGTTACACAGATTGGTAGAACTAGCTCCCTATTACAACAATTATTACTTTTTAGTACTTCAAGATAATTTGCAAGCCCTAGGCAAAACATTTTAAATCATAAAAAGCTGGTAAAACTAGTTTTACCTGCTTTAAAGAAAAAAAGGAAATTAAATGTGGTCAATAAACTAAACTGGAGAGGAAATATGAACTTAATACAATTTGAACAATGTGTAAAAAATACAAAACACCAGTCACTATGCCATCCATAATCTAACCTCAAGAAAACTAATTAAGGAAAAGACAATGCAGAAGAATGTGTGAAAATATATTATTTTTATTTATCCTAATTCAAAAGCCTGAATAAATGGCAAATTGTATTCACATCCAGTCTTTTCAGATGTTAATGAAAGAACTTTGTTCTAGAAAAACAAGATTTTCATGTCTTGAAAAACAATTACAGCTGAGAAAGGGCAATGAACCCCTTTGATAGTGCTGTCCTTGAAGTTAGAAGCAGGTTTCCAACTGGACCTTAAACTTCAATGAGCGCTCATTTAACAAACAGGGACCATCCACTATATATGTATGAAATTTATTTCACAAAAAATAACTGGTAGTCACACGGTCAAATCTGAATTGACTTCTGCAGGTTAAAACAAATTGCACATAAAGGATGGAGCTAAATACTATAACAAAAATACTAATTTTTAATCACAAAAAAAAAATTGAAAATGAGTATATTAATAAAAGTACATCATCTTAGTTCAACTGCATAAATGTGTAATACATTAAGCTCTATCTGATAATATATTGAGTAATAATTTAGCTTGGCATGCAACTACAGTTCATATCTGATCAGACTCAGCTGTGTCATACATACACGTACATAACTAAACAGGGTTCTTACTACAGTGAAAGGCCATATTTAATTTGGCAGTCTAAATATGTTAAACCTTGTTACATCATAAAGTTTTATAAAAGTAGGCCAACAAAAATATATAAATAATATAACATCATACATTTTGAAAACAGACTAGCAACATATACTGGACACCAAGGAAATGTTCAGAAATCAATGAATTTTCTGACATTTAACCAAAAATGACCTAGCTAATAGGTGATATTTCTTTTAAAATAACAAAAAATGCTCATTAAAACCTAGAATCTATAACAAATATAAAGCATCTCAATATAATGGAGTTTGTGATATGTTTATCCAAAACTCAGATCTTGGAAACTATTGCACTAATCTCCACCAATCATAACTAGTTAATATTTTTATAACTAGGCAGTATTTTTATAGCTGAGCAGTAAATACATTTGAAATTTACACAAAAATTATATGTTTGAGTTTGTTTGTTTTTCTTTTTTTTTTTTTAATTTTGCACAATGCTACTTGAGGGCTATCTGTGCTAGCCATCCCTAATTTAGCAGTGCAAGACTAGAGGGAAGGCAGCTAGTCATCACCACCAACCACCAACTCTTGGGCTACTCTTTTACCAACGAATAATGGGATTGACTGTCACATTATAATGATCCCACGGCTTAAAGGGCAAGCATGTTTGGCACAAAGGGGATGCAAACCCGCGACCCTCAGATTACGAGTCGCATGCTTTAACACGCTTGGCCATGCCGGGCCATTTGAGATTTAATAACAAAAAATTACAAAAAAGGAATAAGTTTCAAATATAAAACAATGAAAACAAACTTTAAAAATATTTGTTTTTCTTTAGGTAAATTCAAGCATTACACTGATAAAGAAATTCCTTGGTAAAATCTGCTCTATGAGGTAATGTTCTGATAATAGCTCATTTTTTAAACTAAAGTTTCAATAAAATTTTTTTTTCATGAATAGTAAACATTACTGATTTTAACTCTGAGTACTATTGTAAAATAGTCACACAATTCCAAAAAAGGCCATAGGTCTGTTACTGGGCTACAGACCCAACAGCCTTCCACAAGAAGTAGCAGTTATACCTGTGCAGAGGAAGGAGGGTATTTCTGCTAGTTAATTAAATTATGAAAAACAAAATTCAAAGATTGTTCAATTCTATGTCTATATTTTTATTTCTTCCAAGTCTTCAAACCTGTTATACACATTCTTCATAAAACTGTTTACTACAAAACTATGAACCTAAATGAATCATGAATAACCAATCATAAATTACACTGATTTAATCACTAGAAACTGTTATTAATGGTTGGTATTACCTTTCAGATGGTACAAAAGATTTCATATAAAAGTTCCCTGCTCTACTCACATGGTTCTAAACTGGTACATACAACTTATTATGGTAGTGATACAAGCTATTACCTCTAAGGCAAAATACAGAAAAAAAATACAAGTGAAGAAAGGTTTTTGTACTTTTAGTTTCCTTTGTTTCAGTTTTTGCTTTGATTTTATGATTCACCTGTTCAACAAAAATTAAAACTTTTTATTTGCATCATGGTTTGACCAGTCCATATGGTCTTTTTTTTTAACCTATAAATACAAAACATTGCTCTGTATTGCAATGTACAGATCTGTTTTTAACTGGAGAAACTTTTTCTACCAGATAGTTTCAAAAGAAATTTATAAAAAAATTTTTTTTTAAGAACATGGCAGAGAATACACTCAACAAAAATAAGTATTTGATTGTTCATTTTTGTCACCATTTATTTTAACTGTTCACTAGTCACTAATTTTGTACAAATATTGCCTTTAGTCCACCTTACATTCAACAACCAAAGTTCATGTTCTATTCTTTACATTTTCACAAATGAATAAATTAGTAATAATAAACTCATTTTCACATTAAGATATTTTTTTTAGGTTAATGACAAAAAAAATTATTATTCTAAGGTGGAAACCTTCCTGGGAATGGAGGATGAGCATTTATGGTTGTATGTTACAGAATGTATGTTGAAACATTTGTGGAGTTTAACCATGTTGAGACAGGTTAATGAACTTCTCCAGTTTTAAGATGGTTGATACAAATACAATCCCAATACAAAGTTTACTGTTGAAATTAGCTGAATGGCAAACTCTCATCTTTTAAATGTTCATATTTTAAACAACCTGAGCACAATTGCCATTAAATTTTGTCACAAACCTACTTTCAAAAGTTGAAAGTTTCACTCTTACAAATTTTAAAGAAAATTTTATTAAAATCCTACTATAAGAAACCTTTATGATCTGGGATTGTTGATTGGATTGTTCTTTCTCTTGCTCTCATTAGTGCTACCATAACCAGATGTGGTATCTAGCAGCATCTTTAATAAAACTACAATTTGTAATATAAGTTCAATATTTTTACCTTTCACAATAGCTTTAAAGATATTGATGAAAATATTTTTTTAGAAACTATGATGCAACTCAATTGGGTAGTTCCTTCGCAGGTTATAAACAAAATGATGCATCATACTTTTTTGTTCAGAAAATAGTTAATGCCTACCACTGGCAAAGCTCCTGGGGCTAAATCAATATACAATGTAAGGTATGAAAAATATAACATCAGCTAATATTCTTTCCTTACATTTTTTTTTTTTTTGTACCTAATGTTTTCACTTGCCAACTACAATAGCAACTGAAGGGCCACTTTTGATTATTTACACACAGTATAAACATTTATAGCTAAAACATTTAGTAACATTAAAATAGTTAATCTAAATTCATTGTTCATATTTAAAGATAAACTTTTATATATTAAAGTTATTGAACCTGAGAGTAACTGACACCAGGCTTTTTTGCCAATGATAAGAAATCAGTAGAGCCTGTTAAAGTATTGGTAAGGATTTGTTTATAACGTATTTCTGTGCATAAAAGTATGAAAACAGGCAGACAATTAGATTATGCTTCATTAAATAAATAAACTGGTTTGATCAAATCAGCATGTAAGCTGAAAATGGAAGCATAAGTTTTCTTACAAATATTTTTCTGTACTTTGTTAGAATACACTATAAAGGCTTCTCACTTCTACAGTAACAAATTGAGATTTCTTTGGCAGTAAGAAATCAAAGAAGCATTCTAAATAGTACTGACAGGAGTTTGGAGTCTTATTATGTAAAGCTGAATATAGTTTTTCTGCCTACTTGTTTGTTTTGAAGTTAACTTAAACAAAAAATTCACTACAGGCTAATTCTGCTCATATCAAAACCCTTTACATACCACTGTGCAACACCTGGGCTTTTCCGTCTACTGTAACAATGTATAGTAGAAATATATGTATCGTAAGCTATAATATGATGAGGGTTGCATTTTTTGCTCATTCTTCTAATAACTCTCTTGGTTTTTGGTGGTAAATATAAGTTTATTAATTCTAACTTACATAGACTGAGATGTCTGGGGTTTATCTAATCTAGTAAAATGTTTGTACAGTTAGCTTGAATGTAAAATAATGTAGATGTTTAATAATTTATAAATATTGGATACTTTTATTATAAAATTTAAAACCTATAGATTTATTTTACCAACACTTTGGCTTAAATTTATGTGATATATACAACTAGCATTATGATTAAATGAGAAATTTGTGACTATATTTGGTGTTTAAATTACACAAGTCATAGTTTTGTCTAAACAGCGTTTGTCGTACACAAAAAAAAAGTGTATATAATGTAGTGGGTTATTAAATTAATCTATGAAAGTTATATAAAATAAGGTAATAATAATATACTTGTTTAACAATTCCTCGCTGAGCTGTTGGAGTCTGTGACTGTTGTGGTTGAGCCATATTTAACACATGAGAGACATCAACTGCGCACAAAGTGTCGATGAATGATAAGCTTGTATGGTCAAACACTTCTCAATACTAGTTTTAACACTAAACAGTAATTTCTACTAGAAATTCCAGGTATCCACCAAATAGATACACGTGCTCACGTTTTCAACCTGAAATGAAAACAAAAAAAATGGTGAAATTCACTTGTTTATTAAAATTACGTAAAAGTAATTGTTTTTTCTTATAACTATGGATATTACAATTTAGCTCATAAAAATTACCAATACTCCCATCACTTACCTCCTTCGAAACTTCCTACCCTGTTACATTTCACTCCACTCTAACTCGCTTCCATCAGAGCGAGTATTGAGGCTGATGTGGCCGATACTCTTGCACTCAGAATGCTAAAGATTATGAGGATATAAAAATATTAAACTGAAATAACTCGAAAAACTGTAAATGACAAGTTAGAAATTTTACTCTCTCATGTGAAATAATTTTAACTAGTTGCCTTTATAAATGTATCATAAATCTTATTGAGTGCAAGCTTTGGTTATTTGTTGT
The DNA here is from genome assembly GCF_004210375.1 of Tachypleus tridentatus. Classification (NCBI taxonomy): domain Eukaryota; kingdom Metazoa; phylum Arthropoda; class Merostomata; order Xiphosura; family Limulidae; genus Tachypleus; species Tachypleus tridentatus. The sequence goes on along the minus strand of NC_134837.1, from coordinate 178,016,651 downwards.
CATTCTGTCAATCTCATATGATATACAAATTAATGAAAGTAATATACCTATGGCGATTTGAACTTTCATGTATTAATCTTACCGGTTTATGAATCGAACGTGGTTACCAATATAATGTTTGTAAACGAATGATATACTATGAATATTATATTGTGGAACCTGTTGCTGTGTGTATTATTTAATTCATCATAATGTTTAATTTTATGAATGAATGATTTAAATATATAATCAATTTTGACCCATGGCAGCTTCAGGTAAGTAAGTTAAATCTCGTTGAGTTTAAGTATTTAGTCAGAGGCGTTGGCCTATCATTGATGATTTGACGTAACTTAAACTCAGAGTTTAAGTTTAACTTCAGTTTATCCGTTATTATAATTTGTAGTAATGTACCATATTGCTGTTTAAGTACTATTATTGATTGCTGTTAATTTTTAGTCATTGGAGAAGTTAAAATATGCAGTGGTTAACTTAAGTGATATATAATAAAATGTGAAATTAGGATGTAAAAGTGAAACTGACGAATCGATGATCTTAGTTATTAATTATTATTCGTATTAATTTACATGTATCTGTTGCTCGCCTATTTGGTGTTACAAAGCTCTTACAACATTGTTTTATATCAATGGTAAGGAATGGATCATTAACCATCGTTAATGATAATAAACTAATATTGTATATGTGGTTATTGACAATGATATTCACAATACAATGGCTTTTTATACATTTAATGCTGAAGAGTCAGTCCTGTTGTCAGATGATGAAAGTTTCAATTGCATTGTTAGACCATAAGATAAATAGGTAACTGTACAAACGTTCAAGTACAACATAGTTGTTTAATTGTTAGATAGACTTATCCAATACAAAAAAAAAATCATATTCATTGTCTTGGAAAAAGTGAATGTAAGTGTAAGAACATAAAAGTTAGGTGACAGATGAACATTCAGCCATTGTTGTCACCTTTAATCTATAAAAATGACAGCTAAAGATTTAAATCCAAACTTAACCCTTTTAACTTCATATATCTATCTAATAAAATCATGAAAATAATCAAATTAGCAGTAAATGCCACATCATTATGCAAAGTATTCCACAACCTTATAACTCGGTGGACTCAGCATATAGCCCATTGTGGCTTTGCTGTAAAAAAACACAAACCTTTATAACTCTTAACAGATAAAAAAATTATGTTCAAGAGTGAGTTTTGCAAAAGTATCCTAAACTTAAATAAATATTCATCACCCTTAATTTTCAGTTCTATATTTCTAATCTATTCATTCAGCCACTTGGATTGACCAACCATGCAAAGTTTGTACATGCCTAATAATTTGAGAGTATAAGATAAGTCTTATTTTATTATTACAAGTCTTGTTGAAAACTTATAAATAGATCTTTTATTATACACTAAGAATGATCAAAATGTTAACATCATAAATCTTAAAAACAAGACTATTTACTAAGAACTTTCAGAAGTTAAATGGAACACATATTGATTTGAAAATGACAGATATAGACTTTAACAAATGATACAGTTGGACTTCATACCATAAATACAACACTATTACCTCAGTATGAGAAGTTAGAAAACAGACCCTAACTTTGTCACAAAATATACTTAATAATACAACACTGTCAAATTTTTGTTGTAACTCACAAAAGATGTAAGCTTTATCTGAATTTTAAAAAATATACAGTCAAAAATTCCATATTTTCAATGGCCAGATGGCTATGGCACTCGACTCATAATTTCAGGGTTGTGAATTTGAATCCCCTCACACCAAACATGCTTGCCCTTTTAACTATAGGTTTGAATCTCCCTCACACCAAATATGCTTGTCCTTTCAGCCATGGGGCATTATAAGGTTACAGTCAATCACACTATTCATTGGTAAAAGAATAACCCAACAGTTGGCAGTAGATGGTGATGACTAGTTGCCTTCCCTCTAATCTTATGCTACAGAATTAAGGACACTTAACACAGGATAGCCATTATGTAGCTGTGCATGAAACTAAAAAAAACAAACATATTTTCAGATGTCTGACTTTTATTTTATACCAGACAAAGATATTACAATTTAATGTAGGACAGTTATTGACTGTTAACAAAATATTTGATCAACTTATGTATGTAGAGTGATAAAATGATTTATGTAATAAGACCAGAGTTTAGGGCTAGGTGTTTAACTTTGCACACCAGTATAGTTGATTATTCACATTATGTTTATTGGTGTCGTATAAAGTGATTAACTAAAAATATACTTAATTTGACTACTTTCATGAAATTAAACAACTAATCAGCATTATTGTTTCCTATTATTACTATTTTTGATTATTTCAACTATCTAAGTAATCAAAATACTACCATTATGACTCCTAATTGTTTTTTGGATTAATTCATTGCTATTCAGTCTAATCAACTAGTGTGTTACCACTCTTAAAAATAACCAGTAATTCTAATTATTGCTGTTTTAATTATTCCAGTTATCGAAGTCTTGTGTGAAAATAGTTCATTAGCTAAATGTAGTTTATTGTTAAAGCCTGACAGTTAACTGACTCATTAATTTTATTTGAATAAATTGTTTATTCACTAATGAATGAATGAATTAGTTAATTAACTTCCAGCTCACAACTAAGAGTGCCTGAGTTCAACATTCTTGACATACTTTGACTCTTCTTTTTTACACTTAAAATTAAATTAAAACATCCTTTGTAATGTGTCATTCTGAAACCCTGGAAAAATCCTCATTTACAATTCTCTTTTGTTAAGTTGCTTAGTGCTGTAATTCTAATTATTTCAAGTAAATAAAAAAGGTGAAGAGATTAGTTTGTGTTTTTAGCAAATTTTCTGATATTGGGCTTCATATGCTTCCCTTGTCGTTGTCATTTGTCATTTTTTTACTTTGTTTTCTCTCTGATGTAGAACCTAAAGTTAATTTTTAGATATAATTCAGTAATAGGAGGAATGTTTACAGCAGGTTTTGACAAATATTTTCAGATTTAGAAGCCAGGTCTCATAAAGAAAAGTTATAATTTGAGTCTGTTGTGGCTCAGTATGGCCAGGTGGTTAGAGTGCTAAACTCGTAATCAGAGGATCATGGATGCAAATTCCCATCACACCAAACATGCTTACTCTTTCAGCCATGGGGGCATTATATGTAATATTCAATCCCACTATTTATTCATTGGTAAAAGAGTAGCCCAAGAGTTGATGGTGGATGGTAATGGCTAGTTGCCTTCCCTCTAGTTTTACAACACTAAATTAAGGACAGCTAGTGTAGATAACCCTGATGTAGTTTTACTCAAAATTCAAAACAAACGAATCAGTTGTGTGGTTATAAAATGAGACCTACAATTCTATGCTAAAAACAAAGGGTGTATTATCATATAGCATATATAAACTTCAATATGTGTAATTATTCAAATAGTAGACTACATATTTATAACTTAGGTGGGTTCTTGCAATGAATGAAAGTAAACTAAAAATAATCACTGCATATCAATAGGCCAAGCAGATTGTTCCAGAATAAGTCTAATCTACTTATTACTACAACACTGTGTAATGATAAGCAAAAGCATATTGGTGTTCCTAACTTATCTTCACTACTCTTTGTACTGGGAAAGGGGGCTATATTTAGTTACTTTCACTGCAGTGAGTGTACACTAGGAATTCCATGATATCAACAACCACTTGATAGTATTGCCTGAATTAACTGCCTTTTGTTCCATCAGAGTCTAGACATGAGCACTGATTGGTTGAATTGAAAGAAAGAAGAAAAACAAAATGGTGTGAAATTACTAACGTGTTCTACAACTGCAGTGTTTCATTTCTTAAAAGAAACATGAAGTGCTATTAGGATTCTAGAAACAGAATTAAATATAGGACTCAAAGAATGCAAAAACAGGTTCAAATGTTCAAGAATCCAGAACTGTTCTGGATTTAAGCTAGACTACAATGGGAAAAAATATACCTGGTACCTGCCAAGGCCTGGTTTACAGAGACTGTAATTTGTATAGATTTTTAGACTATTTGATGACTGTAGTAATCATTTTATTAAATATTTGAAACTAGCAGAAAGAGGAAGAATTTGGGCAAGTAATTTGATATGTTTAGTTACTGATCATTTTATTGTACTGTAGTGCTTTAATGATTAAAATAGTTACTGATCACATTATTGCACTGTAGTGCTTTAATGATTAAAATTCATGCTCTGTTCTGTCCTTCATGTTTTCATGTTTGAAAATACAGTGATATCGTACTTACTTTTAAGTTTAGGCCTAGTTTTCTTTAGCTTAATGGCAAGTGATTCTAGCATTCTAAGATAGTTTATTCCCAGGAATGGAAAATGACACAAGAAACTGGAGGTAGATTCAACATCAGAAATTTTGAGAAAAGAACAGAACATGAAATTTAAATATTAGATTGACTAAAAAAAATTGTGGTAGTGTTTTTTAAAATCATGTTTTAAATTTTTAAGGTCTGTGCATCTGTTTGTATGAAATTATCACTTCTACATATTCTGTTAGAGAATCAGATACCAGAACTTTAGTAATGGTTCTTTTTATTTTTTTTGTTGCTTGTTGTACTGCTTTTCCAATAGATTCATAGAATTTCATTGAAGTTAATCTATTTCTCTTTTTATGTGAATCATTTATTGGATTTTATTGACATAATTCATACCTACTATAGAACACTGGTTGCCAGACAACATCTTTAGAACCATATTATGTTTTGTTTTCCTACCCTTTTCCTTTTAATTATTCTCTAACTGCATATTACTGAAAATACATTTATAGTGTTGCTTGCTTGGTGTTTAAATGTTACACCAAATCACGTGTAGTAAGGTGAGGCAAATGAGTATATTCAAGACTTGTCGAGAGTATATTTTATTAATAGAATTTTAAGCTGTATCAATCAGGATTTGAAAAATATTATATTTTGGCATTTTTTCTTTCTTTAGTCATGTATGTGTGTGTACCTGTGAAAGACAGTCAATCCTCTGTATTTTGCACAAATTATATCTTACTGTAACTGTACCATTTGTAATAAACAACACTGTAAGGTTTATAATGTAGTCCTAGAATTGTAGTTTTAGTAAATTAGCATTATAGTTCATGTTAAAGTGGCTTTATTTATTACTGTAGCGTAGATGTGAATTTGTGACAATTATAATAATAAACATATTGTTTTTATTTTTAACCATGTTTCTTTATCAGCTTTCATAAAGGATAATTATATCATACTAATACAGTCTATGATTAAAAACGACATAGAGATAACATTATTTGTACACAATGTTGATGTTGTATAATCATACCTAGTTAAAGGTTATACACTAAGAAATTGAGAATAAAAATACACCATAATCTTATTTCTTTTAATTTTTATAGTGTCTTCTTTTCTCTAGTGTGCTTTACAACCATTGAAAAAGTAACAATTGTAATTGATATTTATTTTCATTGTAAAATTTGAGGTAAGTATAAAGAGAAGTGTAAATGTTATATCATAATATCATTGCTCCATTCATTGACCCTTGTCATATACTCTTTGATTACGTGCAAGTTTCAGTTGTATTGTATGTTTTTTTTTCACGCTAGAACTACAGTATAGTTTTCAGAATGTATTAATTGATTATTTTTTTATTTAATTAGGTAATAACAGGATTGTATCCTTTATTATTATTTTTGATTAAGTCATTAGAGAAGTCTGTGAAAATATTTACATATTTGTAATTTCAAATTGTGGATTAAATGTATGTTGTCTAATACAGGTTAAGTAAGGTTTTCAGCTATCAGTAACAGACTGTGTATAGTTGAAAATGAAGACTGATTCGAATTATTTTTTGTTAAATATTACAAGTATAAAACTAATGTTTTGCAGTTCAGTTATTTAAATAATTTATAAAAAATGAAATAAAAATTTTATGTATTTTCAACATACACCAATAAAATTTTAAGTGCAAATAATTTCAGGTTTTAAAGATCCTTCACCTGTCATTTTAATTTGGTACACACTTGTAGATAGGGGAAGGGAAGTAAAAGCAACTCTACTGGATCATGTAAATCTTTGTCAGTAATAACATGAAATGATTTAGGTTGATTGTAACATGCACACACACACACACACACAAATACTTACTTAATAGAGATTTTATACTAATTTACAAAAACAGAAAGCTCAGGACTTCTGTAGCAACAATTTTGGAAATTTCAGTCAAAAATTGGTCTCAAGACATTTTATTATATTCTAATATCATTGTAACCGAATAACTTTATCACATTATAATTTTTAAGGAAGGTTGTATTTTGAGGAGCTGTGATAATTGCTTATCTTAAAAAACTGAAAGTTTTTAAGCTTATAGCAATAAAATAGGGTCAGTCACAAACTGAAAACAGATAATTCTTTTTTTTTGTTATGCCCATAAGTATATGAAATCAATTACATATACTTTTACATATTAATTTTTAGCATCCAAAGGAATATTATGAGTGTATAATATGCTACAACATCCAGTGGTATAAGTGTTTTTAATCATATGTGATATCTTTATGTAAAAACTGATTTTTTGACAGGTTTTGGTAGACAGATTTGCTCAAAAAATAAGGGAGAGATTCAGATTGGATAACTTATCTGAGTCCTGTTGTGTGTAAAATAATGAGACTTAACAAAGTTGATAAAAATGAAAATGCAGTGTAAATGTTTGTGCACATGAAAAAGACTATCATTTTTTTAGACTTACTTTCTCTCTCTTGGGGTTGATTTCTGTAGAATTAACATTATAATCTTGGTGTGTTTACTTGATGACTTACTAGTAGAATGGAACCAAAAAAACAAGCCTGAATTCAACAGGTAAACTCAGTTTCTTTGTCCATTTGAGAGTGTTATCTGATGACCTTTTTCTCTCATAGTATTGATCAACTGTTAGATTTGTACAATGTCAACTCAGCCAGCAAGGCAGAACAAAGCTACATCAAATCTTTACTTCTTGCAAATAAAAAACAACAACATGTAGCCCATGTTGGTTCTTGATGCTACTATATTTAATTATCTAATGTGTGTGAGGTGCTTGTTAGTTTTCTTTTACAAAATATAATTTAAGCAGCTCATCATATAAATAAGGCTTTATGTATGGATATTAGAAAATACATTTAACCCTTAAACAGTGGCCATCGTCAATTGATGCTGCTACCTATAACATTCCTGCTGTTTTAGGGTTAAATGATATTTAGCTTTTTTTATTGTATTTATAATATGGTTAGGTCTGTTAGGTAATGGAAAGTGCATCTTGTCTCTTTGGTGTTGTGATAATAGATCTATTTTGGAATCTGGCTTAAGTTTCATTGTAGTACATTTTTGGTCCTCTAGTTGTTTTTTTCTACAAGTTGTATTTCAGAATCAAGTTTGGATTTGTGAAAGTGAAAGAATTACTTTTGAGATATGTGAGTTGTTTTTTAGGCTAGAACTGAAAATCAACATTACATTTTAGGAAAATAAAATTGAGTTAAAATGTACATAACAGGAATGTTTTTTATATATCAAAAGAGGCTTACTTTTCCGACATTTCCTCTAAACTGCATCACGTGTCTATGAGTTTCATGACAGCCAAATCAATTTCTGTATTAAATTCTCAGGACTAAGTACTCTATATTTTAACAGCTTTTGTTAAAGTCTTAGAAAACTCAAAATGTAAAACTTCTTATTGTTGTATGACATACTGTACATAATAAAACTTGAATATCTTGTGTTTTGCCACCATGTATTTTGTTTAGTAGTTTTTAGTATATGTATTGTTTGTGTTATATGTCAATTCAGCAAAGGAAATTGAATTTTGATTTGGAAAATAACACTTTTTTTTGTTTACATATTTTCATCTGAAACTACACACTAAAAATAGCTATTTTTGTGCTTTAATTTTTGGCACGGTCTCTCTTGTGATTATTGCTTTCAGTGTTTCACACTCATTTTTGTGTTTCAAAAAGTGTAGCAAAACTCTTTGTTACTGTTAGATATCAGTGCCATATATATGTTTATACCAACAGTCAAAATAAAATATACTTTCAGGCTAAAATTTTCTCTGTGTGTGTGTGTGTGTATACTTAAAAAAGAAAATAAGTTAGTATTACTTATACAATGAACAGTTTTGACTGTTACACGACTTTTTGATTTGCATATTGAAACTTGTTTATAATGTACTCAACACTAACTCTAATGAGCTGCTCTGACCAGAGTAGTGTTTTGAAATTGATGTAATCTGTGCTACAGTATCACAATTTCAAGTTGCAAACAAAGAATTGTACACTTGGTTCGGTACAGTATACATGTATGTATTTTTACATATTTTTCAAATATTCGCATAAGTAAACTTGCTATTGTAAAGTTAAATGTGTACTAAACTAAAACAGTTCAAATACTGAATAGCTTTAAATACTGTTTAATTTTCAACTTTATCTAACATATATATTTTAAATGCAAAGTAAGCAAATTTCCAAACCAGAAGGAAAACTTTGCCATTATTTAATTTAGTCTGAAATATGTCAAACTCCATTCTGTTAATTTTTCTCAGTGATTATTTAGGGAAGTTATGAATTGTAAAATTGATTTCTTGCTACTCTGATTTTTCTTGGCTAATATAATAGTCTTTTATTTTACTTGTGTGTGTAATTTTGTGTGAAAAGGAATGTGACTTCAAGGAAATGAAATGTCAAATGTACATTTTCTTTTTTATAGTTGCTTACATTTATGTTGTGTGTAATAATCATGCATGTTTCACTTCATAGATTATTGGAATATAATATTTTGGCAGTGATATCATCTTATGTAACATTTAACAGATATGAATACTGCTATTTTGAAGTGTTGTACATGTGGCAGTTTTTCTCCTAGAAAGACTACATTCATTTGTTACCATTATAATTACGGTAACTTATAGCCTTCCTTGACTGTTCAATTAGCTTTCTTCTCTTCCATATCAGATTCTGTTGGTTTTTGGAGGTTGGTACTACATCTTGTATTCTATTGTCACTTTCCTTCTTTTTGTTTATAAAGGTAAGTGTTCTATATTTTTATATATTTCAATATTAGAATCAAACTAAAATTTTGGATATTGTTAAGCTTTCGAAAGATTCGTGTGTGGATAATAATTTATTTGGTATGCCATTATCGTGGGAAGGATTCATTATTCTGTATGCATTAAGTTTGTAGATGTTTTGGTTATAGATACACATACAAACCAGAAAATAAGTCAGCTAATACCTAAATTTGGTTATGATATATATTTGTACTCATTCTATTTCATATGCTTATAATAGGCTAACATACTTTTGTTTTCATCACCATAGGGCTAATTCTTCCATATCCAGTTAAAAATGTAGTCTGTGAAGTTGTACTGTTAACCTTTCTCTGTGGTGTGGAGGGAACAAGACTGTTTCTCGGTAAGAAATATTTTTCTTCCACTGTTTTTAATTTTGGAATAAAAACAGACATTACTATGGAAATAACATTTTTGAGCAATATTTACATTATTTTGAGTTGGTAATGATTTTATAGAATTAAACTGTAAAATAAGGTATTTTTCCTCAATTTCTGGTTCTTGAAGTCATAGTTTGTTTTATGAAATTTAATTCTTTATTGGAAATCATCTGTAAATCAAGTGATAAAAAATCCAATTTATTTAAGCAAGTTAATGTTCTATAAACATAAATAAGAAGTGTCTGTTCTTTAACATTAGATGCTAAACAGACTGTAGATTGGTAACCAGAGTGATAGATTAATAATAGTTTACATACAGAGACTCTTGGATAAAGAAAGTATAAGAATACAAAACCTCATAAACAAGCATACAGAAAAGCTTGTTTTGTTTGAGCTCATACATTTCTATATTCTTAAGATGGGAAGGAGAAGCTTGAAAAAACTATAGAAAGAAAATGAGCCTATATATAATATAGGGTAAATGTTAAACGGGGGAAGAATAAGTTGAAGGAGGAATGGAAGAAGTACATTATATTTTGAACTCCAAAGCACATTTCCCTCCACTGACAATATATAGCTATTTCTTGATTTCCAAGGTTTCCACTTTTTGCCCATCTAAGCATTGAAACACTTGTTCCAGTTTTTTTATATCCCACTCTAGGGAAATTCTAATTTACAAAAATTTTCAACCTACTTCAGTGTGCCCCCCTATCAAGGTACTGTACATAAGTGCCTCATTCAGTTGATGCAATCAGTTTTTCTTGACAAAGCACTTGACATGGGTTTCTATCAACAGGAGTTTTGTGATTATTCACTATTTACCTTGTGACTTTAAATGTGGTTAGTGTTTTTATGGGCATCTTTTTTTGTTGATATTTATAAATTACTTAACAAAAGAAACTTACTGATAGGTATGAATTCCTGAGTTAATGTTTCTACTACAGGGGCCATCCAGTCCTCTTCTCTTCCAGCTTTACTATCTGTTGTTTGTTAACAGCCAGGGGAAGGGTCACTCTCAGTCAAAGCTGTCTGTTATGTGATCCATTGTGAGATAGAGACATGTATGCAAACTTAGGGTGTCTCTCTGGGGTATTCTGAGGTAGCTTTTGTGCATGATGTGAAAAATTTGTTTCTTCTATTACTAGACTGACACACAAGAAAAAGTAACAAGTGTTTCTTCAATTCCAAAACTAGCAGACAAAAGTGAAATTTGGAAATACAAAATTATTTCTTTTCACCCTCTCCAAACTAGTAAATGGTAAAAGAATGTTAATTTTATGAGTCATATTGGTAATATTTTGTCCATACTTTAACAGTGATGTGGATTTGTTTTCAAACTTTAACTTAAAAAGATATCATGTTTCTTCATATAACACATTATTGATAACACTTGTAATATTTTGGCATAAAATTTAACATCAAATGGTTTATTTATTCATTTTGGACCTAGTTCATATTCTTTTTTTTATTTTACATCTATGTTATATTTCCCACAGCTAATTTCACATTTCTCTTTTTTGTAGATGTGAGTGTAATAAACAAGTGCTATAACTGCATAAAAACTATTATGGTTTTTAAGAGTTATATACGACAAGTGAAAATTGATGGCATTTCAAGACTTGTATATACAATACACACCATGATATGCTAGAAAAGTTATAAAGTAAACAGAATAGTTCATTAAAATTCTTTTTATAGTTATGTTTTTTTGTTTTCTGCCTGATATTTATAGGTAAAAAAGGAAACTTGACAGAGCGCACCATGTCTGTGATTTTATCATTGGTGTTAACCGTACCAGCCATCATTGGTGTTGTATATTTTCTGAGATGGCAGACCTATGTCCTTTGGATAGAGTTGATCCTCGGTGCTATATTGCTAGTGGTACAGGGTCTACAGTCAGTTTTTGGACTTTTTAGTGCTATTACTTTTGCAAGGTTAGTATTGAATCTAGGTTAGAATTTATATCTTTTCTTTTGTGATATTTACTTCTGCTCAAATGTATGTTTTATACATAAACTAGCTTATGAAAATGTATTAATCAGTTGTTTGGTAATTCCTTTGTATCAAGCCCAAGATTTTATTTAGACCAAGCAAGTGCTCTAACAGTTGAACTATAAGATTAAACCCTTACTGTGTGCTTGTAAGGTACATTTTAACGACTAAAACAATAGTATTTATCTTCTTTTATCAAAAAAAAAAAAGATCTGTTTCAAATCTTATCTCAGGGTCCTGAGATGACCACCAATTGGATGATGCTCTTTCTTAATATAGTTTTAATTTTTTTATTTTCTTGACTTCAGTTTAAATGCACATCCTTTTACAACTGATATAAAGGGCTAACTCACTATTAGTTGCTAAAAAGGCATTTTCATTTAAATAACTTAGTAATTACATACATTATTCCACTACCATTAGCAAGACTCCACATTGGACACTAGTTTATTTTAATAATTTAATTCTTCTTCCATTTAAGTCAGATTCAAACCCAAAAATTCTCAGATGCAAGGGAAGTTCTCTTCTGATTGAGCTAAAGAGCCAATGCCTTATGCTTGTCAATAAGACAACTTTCATGCCTTCTACTATTTTGTAACTGAACCACAGAAGCCTAGAAATGCATTTTTGATGTTTCCTTGAACGTATTTGATTAACATGTCAGTCTTAAATATTATCGTTACCTTGAAATGTTCGTGACAAATGCTTTTTTGTTTTTGGTATATTGTGTTTTGTTTTGTTTTAGTTAAGGTACTTTTTCATTTGTTTTTTACAATCATGTTTGTTTTGTACTCATGTCAGGATTGATATTTTAAACACATTAAACTTCTGTTGTATTTTATGGTCTCCTTAATCTTGATCTTGAGATAATACTTGGTTTCTATACTTGAGTAGTTCCAGATCAAATAAGATGTTGATGGTTGTTACTGATTGTGTCTCAAATAAATAAAATTTCTGGTTTGTTTGAATTAACATCTTTTATTTTATGATTCAATAGATCCAAATCAACTGAGATACTGATGATTGTTACTGATTGTGTTTCAGATACATCAAACTTCTGATTTGTTTGAATAAACGTTTTTCTTTAACTTTATTATTCAATAGTTCTGGATCAAGTAAGATGCTAACAGTTGTTACAGGTTATTTCTTAGATAAATTGAACTTCTGAACTTATGTATTAATCTCTCTAGATCAAGTAAGATGCTGATGGTTGTTACTGGTTATTTCTTAGATGAATCAAATTCCTGGTTTGTTTGAATAAATAATTTTCATTTTATGATTGAATATCTCTAGATCAAGTAAGATGCTGATGGTTATTACTGGTTGTTTCTCAAAAACATCAATCTTCTGGTTTCTTTTTCAGAGGTACAATCTTTAGTTTTAACTAAAAACTTCTAAGTAAAAGAAAGTGAGAGACATTTAAATAAACTTTTGATAAAATTACAATACTTTTGTAACCTAAAGCTATTATAATGTGAACTCAGTCCACTTCTGCTTGATAAGCATCTAGTCATTGCAATCTTACTCATTCTTCAGATGCACCATATTTAATATCTAATGACATTAATGGTCACTGCAACTGTTCCTCTCCTACCTTCAGATTAGTATTTCACCCCAATAGCTAGAGAACACTGTGCAACACGTCTCTCTGACTGACTCGTCTGATGTCTTCCTCTTGGTCTTCTATGTTGTATAACTGTTACATATATTACTATTATTGCTCTTTCTTCTTCTGGATGTAATGTATGTTAAAGTCAGTGCATTCATGCTGTTCTGATAATATTTATAAGTAATAGCAGCTTTTTCAGTTGGCTTTTTTCAATCTTTTGTTCACTGTTGAATCTAGTTACACAGACAAGACTGCAAATTTTATTCAAACAACTGTATCAGATATTACTAAGTTTATTTACAAGGTTCCTGTCATATTCCTTATTTCTTCTGCATTTTTTTTAATGTGGGAAATACCGTAGTTTTTTTCTAAATTTGTCTCTTTATTTTCCAAGACAGTGATCTATTTATTACAATGAATATAAAGTACAATAAAATCCTATTTGTCGATCATATCATAATTTAGACTTCTCCACTTCATCCCTTGATATAATTAATGATTTTAAGTAAGTCAGTCACTATAACATTTCATAATCGTTTATTTCTTCCACTCCATATTGAAATGCAGTTTTATCTCCACAAATGAAAAACACATCTTTTCTTTGGCCCGGCATGGCATGGCCAGGTGGTTAAGGCAGTTGTTTTATTAATCTCTGTGTCAGTATAGAAATTCAGTTGTTTTATTAATATTTGTGCCAATACAGTAAGTCAGTTGTTTTATCAGTATCTGTATTGATACAGCAAGTCAATTGTTTTATCAATATCGATGTTGATACAGTAAGTCAGTTGTTTTATCAATATTTGTGTCGACATAGTAAGTCAGTTGTTTTATTAATATCTGTGTCAATACAGTAAGTTAGTTGATTTACTAATGTTTATGTCAGTACAATAAATCAGTTGATTTATTAATGTTTATGTCAATACAGTAAGTCAGTTAATTTATTAATGTTTGTGCCAGTACAGTAAGTCAATTGATTTACTAATATCTGTGTAGATACCATAAGTCAGTTATTTTGTTAATATCTCTGTCAATACAGTAAGTCAGTTGTTTTGTTAATATCTGTGTCAGTACAATAAGTCAGTTGTTTTGTTAATATCCATGTCAGTACAGTAAGTCATTTGTTTTATTAATATACATGTAGATACAGTCTGTCAGTTGTTTTGTAACATCTGTGTCAGTACAGGGAGTCAATTGTTTTATCAATATCCATGTCGATACAGTCAGTCAGTTGTAAATATAAAAGTAATGTTGCCAGTTTGAAAGTAAATGTTTCAAACAAATATCTTATTTTGACTTCTTTTTTACTTTATTTAATTTTGTTACATATTCTTTCATATTGTTACTTAAGAAAACAGATACAACATGAGACATGAGTTTTAATGTTATTTCTTTAGTCAAGTTTCTAAATTTTTCGTCAGCACACAACGTGACTGGCAACCATTGCTGGTAAGACTCGAAAGTTAAATTCAGTCCTTATTTTTAGGTTCCAAATGTTTTGATGAAAATAATATTTGAAAACTGAAAACATTTCTAATATGATGTTGATTTACACATCTGAATATCTTGTATATGCCACAGATGAAATAATATGCATTATGAATGTTATAATGCTTGAAAATAGTAATTAGTCTTGCTAAGACATGAGAAATGTATAACATATTTCGTTTATTCCCTAGAAATATTTTTGCCTGTGATATAATTATAACCATCAAGCTATAAAGATCATTAGAGTAACATTATTTTCTGATTCTTATAGTTCTTTTTATTTATTTGAATCATAGATATTGTGGTAACAAACGAAAAATTTATTTCATTTTTATCCTTCTTAAGTAATTGGTTTTTGCTTGTATTCTCTTGGTATCAAATGTTTCCACCTAGTGATGTTACCACTGTTTTTCTTTCATGGTTTTTTCAACAGAATATGCTTCAGTTAAACTTGTATAAATTTTTATCATAATCTTCACACCATTTGTCTAAACTAAAGATAACAAGTCTGAGATCTTGTCAAGTCAATGTGAAATTAGATTATTAGAACACATAATCAAAAGTTGGTTCAAAACCATTTTTTTTAGGAGTTTTGAAGAAAATCACTACCTCGTCATGTATGTTTTATGAATAGTAAATTTCCTGTCAAGTTAGTATATAACTGAATACTACACTTAGTGTTTAGTCAATATCTTTCAAGTGGCAGTCTAGTTTTAGTGATTAAAGTTTTAAATCTCAGGAATGAACCTGGGACTTTTCATACCCCAGGTGAGTGATCTACTAGTTGATCTAAAGAGATAAGCTATTAGCTGTCATTTTCTTTTAAAAACTCAAAGTACCAGCCTCTTCTTCTCTCACAACTCATTCTCAGGAGCACTGTCTCCAAGTCATGTGACTGCTGCTAATTGAATGGCAGTTTTCTATGAGAATTCAGTTTTTGTTTCTTCAACAAGCATGGTTGAACCTGCAACCCTTTCACACAAGTGAAGGACTCTATCGACTGAGCTAAGGAGTGAACTCACTTGCAGTTGCTGGTTTAGCTGATTTTTTGCAACTCAAACTACCAACTGAGAAATAAACTAATTAACTTACAAAGGTGAAATAGATAGTTTTAAAACCAAATGTAAAGTGTAATTATACAGCTTAAGATACTTTAAGACATTATAACAGCAACTGCTGCTTTTGAGCCACATGCATTACAATTTCTAAAGATACAACATTTTTTGTGAAGTAAGAATAGTAAATTGAGTGACATGTGTAAAGTTACATGTGAGTTATAGTATTCTGAAGGATTTATTCTCTTTCATAAACTATTATGATCAATAGTAAATAAAGAGCATGAATGTAGCTAGCTATGAGATACTCTTTTATAAGTATTCACAATATCAGGTTTAAGTTAAACTTAACCCCTGATTTTGGTAATTTTATAAAAGAATAATGTACAGCAGTTGGGTAAACAATTTTATAAAATGGAATGAGTTGGAAAAAGAGACATATTACTGATTCAGAAAATGTGCAACCTAAAAATATAATGCAACAGGAACTAGTGTATAGGTTAAGCTTGTGCTGTACTCATCCAAACTTACAATAAACAACTAATTCAAGTATCAATAAAGCAATATAAAATGCATAAGTAAAGAAACAATAAACCAAAATGAACATAATAAAGAAAACATTTGATGAGACCTGGGAACATAACATATTGGGAATTTAAAGGAAAGTTGAGGTATACCTACTTATCACTGACTAAAAACATGTAATTCATTGTAAAGAACACTTGAGGTATACCTACTTATCACTGACTAAAAGCATGTAATTCAGTGTAAAGAACACTTGAGATACACTTACTTATCACTGACTAAACACATGTAATTCAGTTTAAAGAACACTTGAGGTATACCTACTTATCACTGACTAAGAACAAGTAATTTAGTTTAAAGAACATTTGAGGTTTACCTACTTATCACTGACTAAAACCTGATTCTCATTTTCATGAGCATCCCACTTGCTCAGTAGTAAGTCAGAAGGTTTATAATGCTGAAACTGAATTTTGATATTGGTAGTGAGCCCGTTTTTCATCTTAATGCTTAACAATAAACAAAAAAAAAAAAGATTTTCAATAAATTACTTGCAGTAATTTGTAGGTGTTGATATACCTTTATGAACAATTAATTTATACTTAGTTTTATATATTAAAACTCATTTCTCAATGCTTGTTTTAAGTGTAATTAAATAAAAACAACCTATACCACATAGCATTTTTTCTATAAATTGTGTTGATAATGAATCAAGTTAAGAACATACCGCATTACTTAGAATGTATACATTTTAAGTATTTGGTCTTGAAACAGTTTTAAAGTAAACATTTTGTGAAATAAAAACGCAACAAAAAACAGCTGTTATTTCTATAATTTACTATTTGTGTAACACTGCAAATGTGACTGCCCACTTACTGGAGTGCACTTGCATTAAAATAGTATGTTTTTTATTCCAGAGTTATGAATCATATCATGTAAAAATGACAGTTTTTACATAACTAACTTTAAATTTGTATAGTACAATATCTTTCCAAATAACCTTTTTATTTATCAAATCAAAACTATTTTATGTTTCAGGGCACCACAGTTGACGTGATTATTGTGTGTGTGATCTGATGGTCTTCAGGATTTCCAGTTGAAGAAATGAGTTCTTGTGAAAGAGATGTGTACTGTT